>NC_138312.1:35742500-35875000 GCF_965601325.2 Salmo salar
GGCCTACGAACCTGACTCAGTTACACCAGCTCTGTCAGGAGGAATGGGCCAAACTTCACCCAACTTATTGTGGGAAGCTTGTGGAAGGCTACCTGAAACGTTTGACCCATGTTAAACAATTTAAAGGCGATGCTACCAATTACTAATTGAGTGTATGTAAACTTCTGATCCACTGGGAATGTGATGAAAGAAATAAAAGCTGAAATAAAGTGGTGATCCTAACTGACCTAAGACAGGGAATTTTATACTAGTATTAAATGTCAGGAATTGTGAAAAACTGAGTTTAAATGTATTTGGCTAAGGTGTATGTAAACTTCCGACTTCAACTGTAGCTTTCCATGGTAGCAAGATCTTATCTATTTTTGCTAACTTTATATTAACATTTATTTAGTGAGAATTTATTTACTTCGAGATATGAATACCGAATATGTCTACTTCACCGTCAGACCATTTTATTGGTAAACTACACGGTAATGTAAAGGTTGTATTTTTTTGCGATCCAATATGTAATATGGTACACTTAACATAGTTTGGTTGTAATCCAGAGGTTAGAGAAACTATCTAGATCCTCTGAGTCTGTGCAGGGATCCAGATTGCGGATTTAAACGAAAACATGAGTCGTCGGTGTACAATGATACCTTTGCTTTCAAGCCTTGGATTTCTAGCCCCTTGGTATTATTGTTGGATCTGATTTTAATAGCCAACATTTCGATGGCCATAATAAATAGATATGCCGATAGAGTACATAACTTTAACCCATTGTATAAGAGATTCTCCAAAATTAAAATATTCAAGGCATTTATATATAAATTCAAGGTGTACTTTATCAAATCAAATTGTATTTGTCACATGCGCCAAATACAAGAGGTGTAGACCTTACAGTGAAATGCTTACTTACTTAACCAACAATGCTTTAAAAAGAAAAAAAGTGTTAAGTAAAAAAATAGAAAGTAAAACTAACAAATAATTCAACAGCAGCAGTAAAATAACAATAACGAGGCTATATACAAAGGGTACCGTTACAGAGTCAATGTGCGGGGGCACCAGTTAGTCAAGGTAATTGAGGTAATATGTACATGTAGGCAGAGTTAGTGACTATGCATAGATAATAAAAAGTGTAGCAGCAGCATAAAAGAGGGGTCTGGGTAGCCCTTTGATTAGCTGTTCAGGAGTCTTATGGCTTGGGGGTAGAAGCTGTTAAGAAGCTGCTTGCCGTGTGGTAGCAGAGAGAACAGTCCATGACTAGGGTGGCAGGAGTCTTTGACAATGTTTAGGGCCTTCCTCTGACGCCACCTGGTATAGAGGTCCTGGATGACAGGGAGCTTGGCCCCAGTGATGTACTGGGCTGTACGCACTACCCTCTGTAGTGCCTTGTGGTCGGAGGGTGAGCAGTTGCCATACCAGGCAGTGATGCAACCAGTCAGGATGGTGCAGCTGAAGAACCTTTTGAGAATCTGAGGACCCATGCCAAATCTTTTCAGTCTCCTGAGGGGGAATAGGCTTTGTCGTGCTCTCTTCACGACTGTCTTGGTGTGTTTGGACCATGATAGTTTGTTGGTGATGTGGCCACCAAGGAACTTGAAGCTTTCAACCTGCTCCACTGCAGCCTTGTTGATGAGAATGGGGGCGTGCTCAGTCCTTGAGGGAGAGGTTGTTTGCCTGGCACCACACGGCCAGGTCTCTGACCTCCCTATGGGCTGTTTCATTGTTGTTGGTGATCAGGCCTACCACTGTTGTGTCATTGGGAAACTTGATGGTGTTGGAGTCGTGGCTGACCATGCAGTCATGAGTGAACAGGGAGTACAGGAGGGGACTGAGCAAGCACCCCTGATGGGCCCCCATATTGAGGATCTGCGCGGCAGTTACCTACCCTTACCACCTGTGGGAGGCCCGTCAGGAAGTCCAGGATCCAGTTTCAGAGGGAGGTGTTTAGTCCCACGGTCCTTAGCTTAGTGAAGAGCTTTGAGGGTACTATAGTGTTGCACGCTGAGCTGTAGTCAATGAATAGCATTCTCACATAGGTGTTCCTTTTGTCCAGGTGGGAAAGGGCAGTGTTGAGTGCAATAAAGATTGCATCATCTGCATCTGTTGGGGCGGTATGCGAATTGGAGTGGGTCTAGGGTTTCTGGGATAATGGTGTTGATGTGAGTCATGACCAGCCTTTCAAAGCATTTCATGGCTACTGACGTGAGTGCTATGGGTCGGTAGTCATTTAGGCAGATTACCTTAGAGTTCTTGGCCACAAGAACTATGGTAATCTGTTTAAAACATGTTGGCATTACAGACTCAGTCAGCGACAGGTTGAAAATGTCAATGAAGACACTTGCCAGTTGGTCAGCGCATGCTCGGAGTACACGTCCTGGTAATTTGTCTGGCCCAGCGGCCTTGTGAATGTTGACCTGTTTAAAGGTCTTACTCACATCGGCTACTGAGAGCACCTATGTGAGCCTATGTGAGAATGCTATTCATTGACACAGTCGTCCGGAACAGCTGATGCTCTCATGCATGCTTCAGTGTTACTTGCCTCGAAGCAAGCGCTTCCCTTTGTAGTCTGTAATATTTTGCAAGCCCTGCCGCATTTTTTGTTCGATAAAGTTCATATTTATATATAAAAACAGCATTTTACATCGGCGCGAGACTTTCAGAAAATATTTTCCCTCAAATACTGCCGGTGAATCAGCGCCACAATTTACAAAAATACTTGTCATAAACATTGATACAAAATTAAACTGTCATTCAAAGAATTATAGATGAACATCTCCTTTATGCAAAGATTTCAAAAAAGCTTCACGAGGAAAGCACTCTTTGCAATAATCTGAGTACTGCGCTCAGAAAAATACACTAGGCTATACAGATAGCCGCCATCTTGGGCACATCTAAAATCATACATTGCATTAGAAATATTCCCTTACCTTTGATCATCTTCATCAGAAGGCACTTCCAGGAATCCCAGGTCCACAACAAATGTTGTTTTGTTCGATAAAGTCCATAATTTATGTCCAAATAACTCCTTGTTGTTCGTGCGTCCAGTAAGCTACACCAAGTGTAGAAAACGTGCGGACGATGTCGCGACGAAAAGTAAAGAAAAGTTGTATTTGTGTTCGTTCAAACATGTCAAACGTTGTAAAACATCGATCTTTAGGGCCTTCAGAACGTGAAGATTCAATAATATTTCAACCGGACGGTTCCTGTGTCTTGAAAAAGGTTTTGGAACGGGAGGATCCTCCCTCGTGAATGCGCCCCAAGAAGTGATGTCACCCCCTGCCTCAACAACTTCCCCTCCTTGTCATTCGGGCTCTGTTCATCGTAGAAGCTTCAAACAACTTTGTAAAGACTGTCGACATCTAGTGGAAGCTGTAGGAAGTGCACAATTATTACTACGTCACTGTCTATTCAATAGGAAACAACTTGAAGAGAGCCCATGCATCCAGATTTCCACTTCCTGGTAGGATTTCTCTTAGGTTTTTGCTTGCCATATGAGTTCTGTTATACTCACAGACACCATTCAAATGGTTTTAGAAACTTCAGAGTGTTTTCTATCCAAATCTACTAATTATATGCATATCCTAGCTTCTGAGTTTGAATAGGAGGCAGTTTAATATGGGCACATATTTTTTCTGAAATTGTCAATACTGCCCCCTATCCTTAAGGAGCTATAAGAGGATTTATTAACATCTGCTTCATCTTACAACTTTTTTATTGACCAAGTCACTGGTGCTTCCTGCTTTAGTTTATGCTTGTAAGCAGGAATCAGTAGGATAGAATTATGGTCAGATTTGCCAGATGGTGGGTGAGGGAGAGCTTTGTCCACGTCTCTGTGTGTGGAGTAAAGGTGGTCTTGAGTTTTTGTTCCCTCTGGTTGCACATTTAACATTCTGGTAGAAATTAGGTAAAACAGATTTGAGTTTCCCTGCATTAAAGTCCCCGGCCACTAGGAGCGCCACCTTTGGCTGAGCATTTTCCTGTTTGCTTATGGCATTATCCAGTTCCTTGAGTGCGGTTTGTGGTGGTAAATAGACGGCTACAAAAAATATACAGTTGAAGTCTGAAGTTTACATACACCTTAGCCAAATACATTTAAACGCCGTTTTTCACAATTCCTGACATTTAATCCTTGTAAAAATTCCCTGTTTTAGGTCAGTTAGGATCACCACTTTATTTTAAGAATGTGAAATGTCAGAATAATAGTAGTGATTTATTTCAGCTTTTATTTCTTTCATCACATTCCCAGTGGGCCAGAAGTTTACATGCTTCCAAATACTAATTGAGTGTATTTCCTTTACATTGTTTAACTTGGGTCAAACGTTTCGGGTAGCCTTCCACAAGCTTCCCACAATAAGTTATAATCCTTTTATAAGTTTTTCTTTTTTTATTGTTACATTTTTTGTGGAAGCCTGGCTTCCCTTGGAATCCATTAATACATGCCACTTTGTAGGCTGAATGTCATTACACTTGGTGTTTGTAATAGATGTCCTTTTCCATTCAAATGGCGTGTGCACAGTGCACTGTTCAGAGGCTTGACTTATTTTGGGGTGTGCAAGTAACCTACTTTGTGAAGGGATTTGTTTGACAAAGATGAAATCAAGACTGGTTGTGTTCATGACACATTAAAAGGTAATACAATATTAGTTAAATTACATCTTTACTATAAAGCTCAAGCTCTGTCTGTTGTTCCCATTTTGCCTTTAGTTCTACCTCTCGCAGTTGCACATCTATGGGGTGTACTCTACCACCTGTAGGACCCATTTCATCAACCTCCCTCTCCTGAAGGATTTCCTCCTCTACCAAAGTAATACCAATCAACTCTAACTACTGCTGTTGGATTGCCAGATGCCACTTTGATGCCATAATGCGTTGCAATGACGAGCAGATTTGCCTTTGTACATTTATCTAGCATCTCCAATGTAGGGTTTTCCATCTTAAAGTCCATGGCTTTATTTTAATTTTATTATCTTGTGTTTATGCAACTTTCAAAATGATTCCACCAATCTTATACCCTCTAAAGGTGGAGGTCAGTAACAGAAACTCTACCACAAAAGTGTATTTTGAACACTCAAATATCTGGGCACACCAGAGCTTCAGAGTAGGTAACTAGAGCGACTGCCATACTCATGGGAAACTAGATCCCGGACGAGCCCCCATTTTGTTACATTCCACAGCAAGAAAACCAAAAATGTAGCTCAAACAGAAGAGGGAACTAACAGAGTCACTGACCAACAACCAAAATAAAACAGATTAGGTTTTTGGAAGGGTTCTGAAAGACACTCATTGGGGTGTCCACTGAAAGTTGACTAGCAACAACAACTGGAACCTAAAAGACACCAAACATGAGCGGCCACTAAAAGACTTAAAGACAGGAAGCAAACCAAAAATGTAGAGGCAAAACAAAATCGGGAATAGCAGATAAAGGATTGTTTTTCAAAAAATCTAAACCCTCCACATCTATCAAGACATCTGGAGCATTGGGCCAGCCACTCTTAAATAGCACCTGGGCCAGCACAGGTGAAACACCTTCCCACTAATGAGATGGCAACCAGCACAGGTGTAACACACACTGACTAAGAAGGTGACACCAATCTGTGCGCCCTACTTGCTAACGAGCTATACATTCTAAAGTCCAAATCCTTAGGCGCTGGGCTCCCTAACGATACTATTTGAAGAAGTAATACTCTACTCATATGAGGAGTGAAGAAGCCCTATGCACCATAAACCTGTCTACTGGAGTAACTTCCTGTCAGAGACTGTGATTAGAAGGTTAGACAGGAGGCCCTGTGCCAGTGTGGGTGTAGTTTGCGCATTCCATTGGTCTTTAAGTACAATTTCCACCCATCTGGGGCACCGGGCCATGCAAAACGAACTTGCCCAGTAAGAGGGGAAGTTACAGACATGAAGATACAACTTGAACCACAGAGTAAGGCTGCCTTCAAATCAAAATGCATATAACGCACGTCCGACACAGCAGTGTGGTGAGGAGAAACACTGCTCTACATTTTCAATGGATATGCCTTTCAACACAATGCTAGGGCCTCCCAACACACTACTCCCATTAAACCATTGAGTTGCTGCGTCTTTTACACATCCATTTGTCTGATTTGAAGGCACCCTTAGTCCTCAATAATCAACAATGTAATAATTGTTACTTGTTAACTCTTGCTTTCAATCATTCTCTGTACTTCTCTCTCTCTCTCTCTCCAGGTGATACAGAGACAGAATATTCCAAAGACCTCCAGAGCCTTTTGACCAACTACCTGCAATCTTTCCAGAGCACAGAGAAGTAGGGTACGCTCGTAATAGTATACTTATGGCACCATTGCTGTCTGATTTATAGCATATAATCAAGGGTCACTGGTTGGATTTACTGTATTCACTTCAAAACTCATGTACTCTCCTCCCTCTAAAAGTCTCCCAGACTTTAATAAAAAACGAACATGAATATTTCCCCCTGTCCCCAGGTGAGTCTACTGGGCCATGAACTCTAGAGCAGCATATCAAAACATGCCACCCTGTTGTCAGCTGTCAGCAGGCCGTTCCCTCAGGAAGGATACAACGGTCAAGGCTTTCAATGGCCGAATTTGGGGGATGACTAAATGCCATGAAGCTGTGTATAAACTATGCATGTTAATTTTTCTTTTAAATAGATAGGTTACAAAATAACTTTTTCATAGTAAACATGTGAAGACCAACAGACTATGGTAATTTAACAAACAATATGCAGACTTTATCAATCAAGACACCTACTGCACCTGATGTCACAGGAAGGCCAAAAAGATCATCAAGGACATCTATTACCTGAGCCACGGCCTGTTCACCCTGCTATCATCCAGAAGGCGAGGTCAGTGCAGGTGCAACAAAGCTGGGACCGAGAGACTGAAAAACAGCTTCCATCTTAAGGCCATCAGACTGATAAATAGCCATCACTAGCCGGCTTCCACCCTGTTACTCAACCCTGCACCTTAGAGGCTGCTGCCCTATATACATAGACTTGGAATCACTGGCCACTTTAATAATGGAACACTAGTCACTTTAATAATGGTTAAATAATGTTTACTCATCTCATATGTATATACTGTATTCTACTTTATTTTAGTCAATGCCACGCTGACATTGCTCAATCTAATATTAATACATTTCTTAAATCCATTATTTTACTTTTAGATTTGTGTGTATTGTTGTGAATAATTTTTAGATATTACTGCGCTGTTGGAGCTACTGTAGGAACACAACCATTTCGCTACACCCTCAATAACATCTGCTAAATGTGTATGTGACCAATAACATTTGAAGACAACACTTAGTTAATGATTCAAAAGTTCTAAAGACTCATGTCCAGGGTGAATACATTTGTATTCATGTATATTAGACACATCACACAGGTGTATCAACTAAAATATATATCAAAGAGTAGATTGAAGAATGGGACAATAGACAAGCAAATATAAGTCAGTTATTGCATTTGTATGAATGATTGGTTAAGATATGTAGACCTTCCAAACACACACCAGAGACAGAAGGGTGTTCTACACTATTTATTTAACAATGGCTAAGTCCGAAGTGGACAAGTCCAGAAATATAAAATGTAAAAGTCCTATTTTAATAGCCCTTAGGAGTGTTCTGTGGTCCCACCATGGCAGGGACACTGCCAAGCCTCCTCTTTGGTTCACAGTGTATGCACTGGCATTAACAAGCGCGAATGACACAAAGCAGTAGAGAACGTCGGCAGGCACTGCTAGCAGGTGAGATGTTGGAAATGGAATATGAAGAGGTACTTAGCTTTGGGCAGGGTGAAGCGTTCACCCTCCCAATTTCCCAAAGGCCTCCTCTCCGTTTCTTCTCGCTCACCGGCAGCCGTCAATCTGATCCACAGTTGCTTGTTGATTCGTAGTTCGTCCTCCGGTCAGGTCACGGCAGCTATAGTCTCAATCCACAGGCACACTGGCATTAATGAGTGCGTAGCACGCAACACAGTAGAGAATGTTGGAATACAGCTCTATCTGGCACTAAGTTAAAATTGGATATAGAGAGGTACTTAGCTTTGAGAAGGGTTACGCATTCACCCTCCCAATTCCCATAAAGGCCTTTCTCTCCATTTCAACACTGGTCCCGGTCTGCTCCAACAACAGCCCTCGTTCTCGCCTCCGGCTCTGCAGCCTCGCTTCTCCCAGCTCACATCGATGGTGTGCTGCTTCTGGCATTCACCTTAAATAAAGAACAGTCGTGGGAAGTAGTCCTGATACATCAAAATTAAATAAATATATAATCATTGAACTAGGCCTTTATTACTCCTGTATGAGCGGAGAAAAATACTAATTGGCACTAAAGTTTGTGAAAATGCTTTGTTACTCCAGGTAAATACCCCCCTATAGATAATATAAATATTTGTTTTCCCCTCGCATCTAGAGCTGCCTAATATAGCAAGCCAGTTGATAGTACAATAGCTAGGATGACTAAAATGTGTGACATTATTTGCTCCGAGGCATGCATCGAAATCGCTAAGCAGCTAACATGCTGTCCACACAGCTTGCGTCGCGTGCGCAAGCATTACACATTCATGTTATTCAATCATTGCACCCACACTGCTTGCAAGCGCCTGCGGAGCCGGGCGCAAAAATAGAACTTGATTCTATCTGTGACCCTCAACACGCTGCAAGTCCTGCCTCTCCCATCTCCTCATTGGTTTTTAGCAACATATATGTACCATCTTCTCATTGGTTTTTAGGAGCATAAACCGACCTGGGCGATTGAAAGATGAACTGAGGTCCACACTCCAGTCGAGTTGGTTGTGGTAATGCACCTTAAAGTTGGTTGCCAACCACCATATAAAGTCCAAAGAAAAGAAGCCTGAAGGAAAGATTACTAGAAACGAACTCGGTTTACCGTTTTATCTGTGGATGAATTGTCGGAGTAGAGGATGTTGTGCATTTCAGGTAAAATAACAACCCAATGTTTATATCCCAGGACAAATTAGCTAGCAACAGCAAACTAGCTAGTTCAATTGCCATAAATGTTTAATGCTTTTTGACCTGTCCCCAAATTAATATAATTGGTTGTTTGTTTTGATATTTCAACCAGCGTGTCCTGATCACGTCTGGTGTGGGTGGACAAAATCAACTTGCGTGCGATGGTGGACGCATGTGTAACCGATGTGAAATGGCTAGCTAGTTAGCGGTGGTGCGCACTAATAGCGTTTCAATCGGTGACGTCACTCGCTTTGAGACCGTGAAGTACTTGTTCCCCTTGCTCTTTAAGGGCCGCAGCTTTTGTGGCGCGATCGGTAACGATGCTTTGTGGGTGTCAGTTGTTGATGTGTGCAGAGGGTCCCTGGTTCAAGCTAAGGTAGGGGCGAGGAGAGGGACGGAAGTTAGTACTGTTACACATGCACGCGTGCGGTCTGGTCAGCATGGAACTTCAAAGCAGTGTGCCAATGCATGTATCACTTTATCAGAAGTATGTCATCAATGTCCGAAGCTTTGTTTCACATGCTTTTTGATCACATGCTTTTTCAAACCGTGTGTTGCAAAATGCGAGACCCCACTGATTTCGCAGCGGTTTCGGTGTGCTCTTTGATTCCAAGTGGCTTTCAAACACCGACCTCTACAAGACATCATAATTAAAAATATAGTTCGAATTTTGTACAAAACATTTCACCTGACTGGTATCTTAGCAGGTAGAGTAGGGAACTATGGAACAGTCAGGGGTGTGAGGGTATAACGTCTAATCCTGTTGAAGGCACACTATTTAGAAAATCTTTTAAACTCAGCAAAAAAAGAAACGTCCTCTCACTGTCAACTGCGTTTATTTTCAGCAAACTTAACATGTGTAAATATTTGTATGAACATAAGATTCAACGATTGAGACAAACTGAACAAGTTCCACAGACGTGACTAACAGAAATTGAATGTGTCCCTAAACAAAGGGGGGTGGGGGGTCAAAATTAAAAGTAACAGTCAGTGTCTGGTGTGGCCACCAGCTGCATTAAGTACTGCAGTGCATCTCCTCCTCATGGACTGCACCAGATTTGCCAGTTCTTACTGTGAGATGTTACCCCGCTCTTCCACCAAGGCACCTGCAAGTTCCCGGACATTTCTGGGGGGGAATGGCCCTAGCCCTTACCCTCCGATCCAACAGGTCCAGACGTGCTCAATGGGATTGAGATCCGGGCTCTTCGCTGGCCATGGCAGAACACTGACATTCCTGTCTTGCAGGAAATCACGCACAGAACGAGCAGTATGGCTGGTGGCATTGTCATACTGGAGGGTCATGTCAGGATGAGCCTGCAGGAAGGGTACTACATGAGGGAGGAGGATGTCTTCCCTGTAACGCACAGCGTTGAGATTGCCTGCAATGACAACAAGCTCCGTCTGATGATGCTGTGACACACCGCCCCAGACCATGCCGGACCCTCCACCTCCAAATCGATCCCGCTCTAGAGTACAGGCCTCGGTGTAACGCTCATTCCTTCGATGATAAACGCGAATCCGACCATCACCCCTGGTGAGACAAACCTGCGACTCGTCAGTGAAGAGCACTTTTTGCCAGTCCTGTCTGGTCCAGCGATGGTGGGTTTGTGCCCATAGGCGACGTTGTTGCCGGTGATGTCTGGTGAGGACCTGCCTTACAACAGTCCTACAAGCCCTCTGTCCAGCCTCTCTCAGCCTATTGCGGGCAGTCTGAGCACTGATGGAGGGATTGTCTTCCCTGTGGCTCAGTTGGTAGAGCATGGTGTTTGCAACGCCAGGGTTGTGGGTTCGATTCCCACGGGGGCCAGTACAAAATTTTTTTTTTTAAATGCATGAAATGAAATGTATGCATTCACTACTGTAAGTCGCTCTGGATAAGAGCGTCTGCTAAATAACTAAATGTGAAATGTAATTGTGTGTTCCTGGTGTAACTCGGGCAGTTATTGTTGCCATCCTGTACCTGTCCCGCAGGTGTGATGTTCAGATGTATCGATCCTGTGCAGGTGTTGTTACACGTGGTCTGCCACTGCGAGGACGATCAGCTGTCCATCCTGTCTCCATGTAGCGCTGTCTTAGGCATCTCACAGTACGGACATTGCAATTTATTGCCCTGGCCACATCTGCAGTCCTCATTCCTCCTTACAGCATGCCTAAGGCACGTTCACACAGATGAGCAGGGACCCTGGGCATCTTTCTTTTGGTGTTTTTCTAGAGTCAGTAGAAAGGCCTCTTTTGTGTCCTAAGTTTTCATAACTGTGACCTTAATTGCCTACCGTCTGTAAGCTGTTAGTTTCTTAACGACCATTCCACAGGGTCATGTAAATTAATTGTTTATGGTTCATTGAACAAGCACAGGAAACTGTGTATAAACCTTTTACAATGAAGATCTGTGAAGTTATTTGGATTTCTACAAATTATATTTGAAAGACAGGGTCCTGAAAAAGGGACGTTTATTTTTTTGCTGAGTTTGTGAAACCACACTAATTATTTTATTTACACTGAACAAAACTAAAACACAACATGCAACAATATCGTTGATTTTAATGAGTTACAGTTAATATAAGGAAATCAGTCAATTTAAATGAATTGATTAGGCCCTGAACTATGGATTTCACATGACTGGGATATGAATCTGTTGGTCACAGATACCTTCTTTTTTTTAAGTAGGGGCGTGGATCAGAAAACCAGTCAGTATCTGCTGTGACCACCATTTGCCTCATGCAACGCGACACATCTACTTCGAATATACAGTTGAAGTCGGAAGTTTACATACACTCAATTAGTATTTGGTAGCATTGCCTTTAAATTGTTTAACTTGGGTCAAACGTTTCGGGTAGCCTTCCACAAGCTTCTCACAATAAGTTGGGTGACTTTTGGCCCATTCCTCCTGACAGAGCTGGTGTAACTGAGTCAGGTTTGTAGGCTTCCTTGCTCGCACATGCTTTTTCAGTTCTCCCCACAAATTTTCGCTAGGATTGAGGTCAGGGCTTTGTGATGGCCACTCCGATACCTTGACTTTGTTGTCCTTAAGCCATTTTTCCACAACTTTGGAAGTATGTTTGGGGTCATTGTCCATTTGGAAGACCCATTTGCGTCCAAGCTTTAACTTCCTAACTGATGTCTTGAGATGTTGCTTCAATATATCCACATAATTTTCCTACCTCATGATGTCATCTATTTTGTGAAGTGCACCAATCCCTCCTGCAGCAAAGCACCCCCACAACATGCTGCCACCCCCGTGCTTCACGGTTGGGATGGTGTTCTTCGGCTTGCAAGCCTCCCCCTTTTTCCTCCAAACATAACGATGGTCATTTTGGCCAAACAGTTCTATTTTTGTTTCATCAGACCAGAGGACATTTCTCCAAAAAGTAAGATCTTTGTCCCCATGTGCAGTTGCAAACCGTAGTCTGGCTTTTTTTTGGCGGTTTTGTTGCAGTGGCTTCTTCCTTGCTGAGCAGCCTTGCAGGTTATGTCGATTTGGACTCGTTTTACTGTGGATATAGATACTTTTGTACCTGTTTCCTCCAGCATCTTCACAAGATCCTTTGTGGTTGATTTGCACTTTTCGCACCAAAGCACGTTCATCTCTAGGAGAAGGAACACATCTCCTTCCTGAGCGGTATGACAGCTGCGTGGTCCCAAGGTCTTTATACTTGCGTACTATTGTTTGTACAGATGAACGTGGTACCTTCAGGCGTTTGGAAATTGCTCCCAAGGATGAACCAGACTTGTGGAGGTCTACAATTTTTTTTCTGAGGACTTGGCTGATTTCTTTTGATTTTCCCATGATTTCAAGCAAAGAGGCACTGAGTTTGAAGGTAGGCCTTGAAATACATCCACAGGTACACCTTCAATCGACTCAAATGATGTCAATTAGCCTATCAGAAGCTTCTAAAGCCATGACATAATTTTCTGGAATTTTCCAAGCTGTTTAAAGGCACAGTCAACTTAGTGTATGTAAACTTCTGACCCACTGGAATTGTGATTAAGTGAAATAATCTGTCTGTCAACAATTGTTGGGAAAATGATGTGTCATTCACAAAGTAGATGTCGTAACCGACAAACTATAGATTGTTTACAAGAAATTTGTGGAGTGGTTGAAAAACGAGTTTTAATGACTCCAACCTAAGTGTATGTAAACTTCCGACTTCAACTGTAGTTGATCAGGCTGTTTATTGTGGCCTGTGGAATGTTGTCCCAGTCCTCTTCAATGGCTGTGTGAATTTTCTGGATATTGGCGGGAACTGGAACACGCTATCGTACACGTCAATCCAGAGCATCCCAAACATGCTCAATGAGTGACATGTCTGGTGAGTATGCAGGCCATGAAAGAGCTGGGACATTTTCCGCTTCCAAGAATTGTGTACAGACCCTTACGACATGGGGCCATGCATTATAATGCTGAAACATGAGCGACGAATGAATGGCATGACAATGGACCTCAAGATCTCGTTACAGTATCTCTGTGCATTCAAATTGCCATCAATAAAATGCAGTTTTGTTCATTGTCCATAGCTTATGCCTGCCCATACCATATCCTCACCACCATCATGGGGCACTCTGATCAGTGTTGACGTCAGTCTGCCATCTGCCTGGTACAGTTGAAAGCGGGATTCATCCGTGATTAGCACACTTTTCCAGTATACCAGTGGCCATCGAATTTGAGTATTTTCCCACTGAAGTCAGTTACGATGCCGATGCTGCATTCAGGTCAAGACCCTGGTGAAGAAGACGAGCACAGAGATTAGCTTCCCTGAGACGGTTTCTGACAGTTTGTGCAGAAATTCTTCAGTTGTGCAAACCCACAGTTCCATCAGCTGTCCTGGTGGCTGGTTTCAGACGATCTCGCAGGTGAAGAAGCCGGATGTGGAGGTCCTGGGCTGGTGTGGTTACATGTGGTCTGCTGTTGTGAGGCCGGTTGGACGTACTGCCAAATTCTCTACCATAAGCTGCCTACAACGTTGTTTTAGAGAAATTAACATTAAATTCTCTGACAACAGCTCTGGTGCACATTCCGTCAGTCAGCATGCCAATTGCACGCTCCCTCAAAACTTGAGACATCTGTGGCATTGTGTTGTGACAAAACTGCACATTTTGGTGTGGCCTTTTATTGTCACTGCATCAGGGATAGCATACACAGGCAAAAAATTGAAGAATTATGTAAAATGCGAACCTGAGATTCCAACTGATTATAGGCTACTGAAGCCAACGAATTACCGCTGCGCTACGGAGTTTTAATGAAAACAGTGGAGAAAAAAAACATACCAGCAGTCCAAACACTTAAGACACACCCTATCTCCTCATACGTCAAATTAAGTGGACACTTCTGATGACGTATCATTACGTCTGACGAGTATACACTTGCAGGGCAAGGGGCTAGGGAGGACTAGGGTTGTACTTCTACGGGTACAACACCAAACATGAGAATGATGAGTTGCTTGTATCTGTAAAGAAACATATACTTCATTGGTTATCTAAATTTCCCAATTTGTTATTATTTATAGGAGTGGACTATAACATTACTATAGATAATTAATCTGATAGATGGCCCCCAGGTAGGACAACCAGTCAGAATTTGGGTTTAATACTTTTTATGGAAAAGTTTGATCTTACTGATATATGGAGAGAGAGGTTTCCGGCCGACTGATCGTTCACTTAGAGTAACAAAACAAGTTCCAGACAGTCCAGAATATATTTTTGGCTTATATCCAAATGTATTGATGGTGAGTGTATTACTACAGATATTTGTACTACTCCCCTCACAGACCATAGGGCCATTTACATTGACATCAAAATATTTACCCCTGATACGAACCATGGTAGAGCATCCAACTGGAAGCTAAATACAGTGAGGGAAAAAAGTATTTGATCCCCTGCTGATTTTGTACATTTGCCCACTGACAAAGAAATGATAAGTCTATAATTTTAATGGTAGGTTTATTTGAACAGTGAGAGACAGAATAACAACCAAAAAATCCAGAAAAACGCATGTCAAAAATTGTATAAATTTAAATTTTATAAATTTAAAGGGTGTGCTCCTAATCTCATCTTGTTACCTGTATAAAAGACACCTGTCCAGAGAAGCAATCAATCAGATTCCAAACTCTCCACCATGGCCAAGACTAATTAGCTCTCCAAGGATGTCAGGGACAAGATTGTAGACCTACACAAGGCTGGAATGGGCTACAAGACCATCGCCAAGCAGCTTGGTGAGAAGGTGACAACAGTTGGTGCGATTATTCGCAAATGGAAGAAACACAAAAGAACTGTCAATCTCCCTCGGCCTGGGGCTTCATGTAAGATCTCACCTCATGGAGTTGCAATGATCATGAGAACGGTGAGGAATCAGCCCAGAACTACACGGGAGGATCTTGTCAATGATCTCAAGGCAGCTGGGACCATAGTCACCAAGAAAACAATTGGTAACACACTATGCCGTGAAGGACTGAAATCCTGCAGCGCCCGCAAAGGTCCCCCTGCTCAAGAAAGCACATATACATGCCCATCTGAAGTTTGCCAATGAACATCTGAATGATTTAGAGGACAACTGGATGAAAGCGTTGTGGTCAGATGAGACCAAAATGGAGCTCTTTGGCATCAACTCAACTCGCCGCGTTTAGAGGAGGAGGAATGCTGCCTATGACCCCAAGAATACCATCCCCACCGTCAAACATGAGGTGGAAACATTATGCTTTGGGGGTGTTTTTCTGCTAAGGGGACAGGACAACTTCACCGCATCAAAGGGACGATTGACGGGGCTATGTACCGTCAAATCTTGGGTGAGAACCTCCTTCCCTCAGCCAGGGCATTGAAAATGGGTCGTGGATGGGTATTCCAGCATGACAATGACCCAAACACACGGCCAAGGCAACAAAGGAGTGGCTCAAGAAGAAGCACATTAAGGTCCTGGAGTGGCCTAGCCAGTCTCCAGACCTTAATCCCACAGAAAATCTGTGGAGGGAGCTGAAGGTTCGAGTTGCCAAACGTCAGCCTCGAAACCTTAATGACTTGGAGAAGATCTGCAAAGAGGAGTGGGACAAAATCCCGCCTGAGATGTGTGCAAACCTGGTGGCCAACTACAAGAAACGTCTGACCTCTGTGATTGCCACCAAGTACTAAGTCATGTTTTGCAGAGGTCAAATACTTATTTCCCTCATTAAAATGCAAATCAATTTATAACATTTTTGACATGCGTTTTTTTGTTGTTATTCTGTCTCTCACTGTTCAAATAAACCTACCATTAAAATTATAGACTGATCATTTCTTTGTCAGTGGGCAAACGTACAAAATCAGCAGGGGATCAAATACTTTTTTCCCTCACTGTAGCTCATTATTAAATAATGATATAGTTAAGTTTGAGGTTAGAAATCTACTCTCACACTTTTGGGAAAGGGCTTGTGAAGAAAAATCTTATTGCAAGAACTGGGAGCTCTTTAAATTTGAGGTGTCCAAATACCTTAGAAAATATGGTAGTAATCTTGCTAAGACCAGAGAAGCTGAGGAGGAAAAGATGATCATTAAGATAACTTCCCTTTCTCAGAGGTCTCCAGCCGGCCTCTCAGGGGAGAAGATGGAACTGATTGAGTTACAAAATAAACTGGATAATATATATAGATTAAATAAACTGGATAATATATATATAGATTAAAAGCAGAAGGAGCCTTTATTAGATCTAGGAAAAAATGGATTGAGGAGGGAGAACAGAATTCATCCTATTTCTTTAGACTTGAGAAATTTCACTCTACAAATAACACTATCCATAAGTTAAACATTGATGGTGTTATTACAGATGACCAAAAATGAATCGCTAAATACTGTAGCAATTTTTACAGGAATTTGTATAATTCTATGTACTGTCAGGAATCCACGTTTTTTACTCACTGAATAATGTTCACTCTATCAGTGATACAGAATCTAAACAGTGTGATGAACCCATCAAAGTTGAAGAGCTTAGAGTCTATCATACATCTGAAGAACAACAAATCACCAGGTGTTGATTGAATTACTTCTGAATTTTACAAATTATTTTCTGAAGAAGTAGCTCCCTTCCTATTTGAAGTCTTTTTAGAGAGTATTAAAAACAATGTTCTCCCTCCTACAATGAGTCAGGGGTTAATAACACTGATACTAAAGCCTAAAAATGAAGTGCTGCTCATCGATAACTGGCGTCCAATTTGTCTTCTTAATAATGACTATAAGATATTAGCCTTATTACTTGCAAAAATAATTAAAGAAGTCCTGGGTACAATCATTGATGAAACACAGTCTGGCTTTATGAGGAACAGACATATTTCTAACAATATCAGACTAGTATTAGACATACTTGACTACTCAGACCTAATAACCGATGATAGCTTCATATTATTTTTTTATTTTTATAAAGCATTTGACACAGTAGAGCATCAGTTCCTCTTCCACTCCCTTGAGAAATTTGGCTTTGGGGATTTTTTTCTGTAAGGCTATTAAGACTCTCTATACAAATGGTAACAGCTCTATCAAAGTGAAATATGGCACCTCACCTAGATTTGAGTTAAAGAGAGGAATTAGGCAAGGTTGTCCTATCTCTCCGTATCTGTTCTTATTAAATCACTCAACTCCTTACAAATTCTTTAAATAATAGTCCTGTACAAGGTATTTCCATAGCTGGTAAAGAAATTATTATAAGCCAGCTGGCTGACGATACTACACTTTTTCAGAAAGACGCTAACCAAATTCCCATATCGATCAATGTGATACAATCCTTTTCCAAAGCGTCTGGTCTATATCTTAACATTAATAAATGTGAACTCATGGCTGTCAAGATTGTGTGACACCTTCATATTATGGTATTCCAGTGAAAGAAGAATTTACATATTTAGGCATAACCATTACTAAGGATCAGAAGTCTAGAGGCTTACTAAATTTTAACCCTCTTATTAATAAAAGGAAGAGACCTTCAGCCTTGGTTATTAGGAATATTTAGGCTTACATATTGCGCTCTCTTTATATCTTGACGGTAAAATAAGCAAGGAGATAGACCAGATGCTTTTCAACTTTCTGTGGACAAACCATACCCATTATATTAGGAAAACTGTTATAATGAACACTTATGAGTGTGGTGGGCTGAATTTTCTGGTCTTTACTACCTTAAATAATACTTTTAAGATAAATTGGATAATACAATTCCTAAGAAGACCCATTTCTATGTGGAATTCAATTCCTCATCATGTCTTCTGTACTTTTGGTGGCCTTAACTTCATGTTGGTTTGCAATTAAATATTGACAAAGTTCTAGTGAAACTTTCTGCTTTTCATCGGCAGGTTTTCTTGTCATGGTCTTTAATTTATAAGCATCATTTTTCTCCACAGATATTATATGGCGTAATCGGGATATATTGTATACAAATAATTCTTTGTTTTTAGAATATTGGTTCTGAAATAATATCCTATTGGTGAGACAACTTGTAAATGCAGAGGGTTTTTTACTTAGTTATGAGGAATTCTTATCACTTTACAAGGTCCCTGTAACACCTAAAGATTTTGCAATTGTTTTAGATGCCATTCCCTCCGGTGTTGCTTTATTATTCAGTCGTGTGAAGACCTGATCCTCAGAGCCTACCTTCCATTAACCCTGTTGACTCATCAGTAGGAAAGAATTGCTTCTCTTTTGGTCCATTCAACAACAGAGCGATGCGAACCTAGTTTCAGCACGATGTTGTAATTGTTCATAAATATTATCCTGCCAACCACTATACGAAGAAGTTTAAGGAAACCAAACTCAAATTGTACCTTTTGTAATGACCACCCAGAAACGGTGTTGCATCTTTTTTGGCATTGTATTCATGTAAGGAAACTGTGGCAAGACATCAGTAGATTTATAATTGAACACATTTATGAAGATTTTACACTATTGTGGAGAGATGTACTGCTTGGATTCTTTACCTATGATAGAAATAAACTGAAACAATTTTATGTAATTTCATTATTCTTTTGGCCAAATTTCATATTCACAAATGTACATTTACAAACAAAACACCACACTTTCTTACCTTACAAAAATAAATTGAACTATATTTTAAGACAATTAAATACTCTACGAACAAAAAAAGCTGTTAGAATTGTGTATGTATGTCCCTTAAGGTCCTTGTGTAATGTGATATTATACACCCTAGCTCAATTGTCCTTTGTATATTATTTATATATACTTGTGTTCCCACATGTACTTCCTGTATTGATTTGTTTTTAATGAAAAAAAGAATAATAAAAGGGTCTAGGGAGGAAAGAATGAATATTAAATGATCCACCCTTGCCCGGAAATTCATCACTCGTTCATCCCGCGATGATTGTTTTCAGCCACCGGTAGCTTGTGGGGGCTTTATTTGCGCTACAGTCAATTGAGTGCATGTCTACTTATATTAAATATATAATTATTAATATACCCCTAGTGTATGATAGCTAGCAAATTAATTTGCTAACTGACGTTAGCCTGCCTAGCTGCAACTTCTGAAGGGAAAAAATTATTTCTACAATTTCCAAAAGATAACCAAACATATTTACTTTTTACGATACGTGTTTGTGCATTAGTAGCACAATTTCTAACGTATTTGCATTCGTTTGTACTTACACTTGTATGTTGACTTATCCATTGATGTTCAGTTTTCGCGGACTTTTCTTAGCGTATGTACAATCGTCGCGAAATGAATTATGGGGAGTTTCAGGCCCCCGGAGTGAACATAATTTTACACTCGCAAAGTCGACTAAAAACTAGGGTTGAGGGGCTTACGTTGCAAACGTCACTTGCTTGGCTAATCATTTGGACCGCCCGCCAAAATGGCGACGGGGATTCCCCCGGTGGTATGTGGACGAGGGTGTCTTTAAAGTGTTTGGACCGAAACCCATGTTGCAGTGTGGCTACTGGTTAGCTACCTGGGTATCTAAACATCACGTTGGTCCCATCTTCCATTTAGCTAGTTAATCACTGGCATTGTAACAAAAGCAGTGCTATGATTGGTCAATAAGGCTGGCAAAAATATGAGTCAGAGATCAAATCGTGCATGCGCAGGTGCGTTTCGAGAGTGCAGGCAAGTATATTGTGAGCAGGTAGATGCTGTGCTCCAATTCCACTTTCTGGGCTTGCAACATTTTTTTCTGAGCTCTTAACTCTCTCTCAGCTCCTCAACATAATCCTTTGCGCCCTCAATATGTTTTATCTGAACTCACAACTTTCCACCGACCCTCAACATTATTTTCCATGTTCTCAACATGACTTTTAATTGTGTGACGGAAATGACGCCATACATCCCATTCAAAATATTCTGGACAAGCCACTGGCGGACATGCAAATTACCCTAAAAAATTGTCTGAAGAAGATGAACCAAATCTGTGCCTGTATTTGGCGCTGTTACAGTCAATCGTGGGTATTTCAGTGTTTGGTAATTCTCTGAAAATGACATCCGGGGAAAGGGGCTGTATGGGTTGAACGATAGAATAGGACCAAACGTCAATGCAGATTCCGAGTAGAACCACTATTATTTAATTGCGCAAGGCGCACACACAGCGTTTTGGCAAGCTTCCACTTTTAATGAAAAACGGGTCAGGATTTTCTCTCGTGCTCACACAGAGGCCAGCACCCAACAGGAAAACCCTTAGTCAGCAAGAATCCATGTAGCCTATTGCAATAAATTCTCAGTAGACCCTTTATGAGCAGATAATTCGCAGTATTAACGAATTCTTGAATTGAGACGCCTAGGCCTATAATTGGATCACGCAGAGACCTATTGCTCAACATCTACAGGACTGGAAAATGCATTCTAAAATATCAGAGTCAATCAATTTATGACGTGGAAAAAGTGAACACTAATTTAACATGGGTTATTCTGGAGTCACTGAAATAAAATATATTAACCGCACTGTGACTGAAACAAAGCATCCCTTATATAATACCCGAATATTATAGGCTAAACAGCACTGACATGATTTTGCATGTTTCTTTCATATTCATGTGTAGAATTGATTACCCACATCAAATAAACGTCATATAATAGGAGTAGGCTAAGCTACACTCTTTTCAATATGTGATTTACGGTAACGCATCTTATTCTTATCATATATCTGTTTGGTATTCATTTCCTCCTAATAATAGCATAGACAGAGAAATGGTGTCTGAGAAAAATCGTCCTACATAAAAATGTATTAGGTTATTTACCCTCCACGTGTTCGCTTCTTTGGGTTGGTCTGACTTCTGCCATCTGATTGGACACACCTTCCAAATAGTTCACGCCTACTGCGTCCCAGCCTTGCCACTGGGCGGGGTCGACCCCAGCATTCGCTTTCATTGGCCCACACTGAGAAACTTAACAACTCTAGTCCGGCATGGGTCGAGCGGTATAAATACAGTGTCTTGGTGCAAGATGAGCACCGACACCCGACAGACTTTCCTTCGTTCATCTTCCATCGTATGGACATAGCCATAAGGATGCTGCAGCAAGCCCTCAAAGTGTCCGGTCGCAGTGCGTCCCCGCTGATCAAGTGGATGGAGAAGTGGGCTGAGACCACAGCTGGCCTGAAGAAGACCGAAGCTGCGCACGGGATGAAAACCCTAAAGGAGATGCCGGGACCCACAGTCGCCAAATTTGCCTGGGACCTCTTCGCCAAACGGGGACTGTCCCGCCTCCACGAGCTGCAGGTAAATTATTTTGTTGACTTGTTTAATCTTTTCTTTTTAATCATTACTTTTTAGCCAGACACTGATGTAAATGTATGAAATTGGTGTTTTATCATTTATTATACTAAGTGCTTATGGGTTTGTCTTTTTAACGGCAAAACCATAGTAATGAATGTTTCATTAGGCGATGTATATGGTGTTCACATTGTTTCTTGGAATGGATAGGTTATTACATTGCTGTTGGGTATGGCATAGCCTATGCAGAGTCGCCAGAAAACGCTAACATCCGGTTTTCAGGGGTACAGTATTTTCAACCTAACTTCTGTTTCCCCTGAAAAACGGAAGTGGGAACTCATCCATCTTTCTACACCTGCTTCATTAGGTTAGATATGGCATGGTGCTATAGAGTAGGGCAGGCTTGAGGCTTGCCCCCCTCAGTCAGCCAAGGCCATAAACAGTGTCAGACTGGCAGACCCTGTCACTGGCTCTTACATGTACTGTATAACCTAACCATCAGTGTGTAATGTAATTGTCCAGCAATTAAAAAGATATGAAGGGGCCAACAAAAGCTACCTAAATGCACCAGACATTTAGTTGCGAATGTATAAGCTATGTAAGACAAGTGGTTCATTGAGCAGGAAAGTGCCTTGGGCAACTCCGGCACGTTCCTGTGCTTTGGGGGTGTCTGCTGGCTCATAGGGGTAGATGAGGAGCATAAGGAGCAAGAAGGCAAGCTTTATATCACATATTGACCATAGGGCGGCTGCCAAAACTTTGAACATTGTACAGATTTTGGCCATAAACTTTACATCAAGCAGCTTTAGAACTGTAGCTAGGTCTGCTCACAACATGTTGATGTTCCATCCATAGAAATAGATTAATTCTAATTCTATGGACGGTTCCATCTCTAGTGAATCATGCCATCTATATGCGTTGTGTGCTAATGTGTTGTCCTCTCCCAGCTTGAGGGTGTGAAGCGCTACGGGCCAATGTGGAAGGCCAGCTTCGGTCCCATCCTGACGGTGCACGTGGCCGAACCAGCCCTGATAGAGCAGGTGCTGAGGCAGGAGGGCCAGACCCCCATCCGCTCTGACCTCTCCTCTTGGAAGGACTACAGGAAACAACGAGGCCACGGCTACGGACTGCTCACAGCGTGAGTACCATTCCTCTCCTCTGCTGTTTTCCTCCCATGCTGTCCCCCTCCCCTCTACTCCGTTGCCCTTGCCTCCCCTCTCTTATCCCTTTCCCTCCCCTATCGCCATATTCCTTTCTCTCATCACCACACCTCTCCTCTTCCCCCCCCTCCCCTCTCCTCTTCTCTCTGTCTTTACCACACCCTCAGACAGCCACAGTCATCACCATTGGACACTGTTAAACTTGACACATAGCATCTGTTTTTATGGGTGTCCCATATTTCATAATCACTATAGCAGCCTAATTATCTTTGTGACAGTGTCTGACTGTGTGATCTTACTCAATGAGATGTCACGCTGATTTAAGCTGTTCTGACGTCAGGGTGACGTGCTGTTCACAGGAAACAGGAAAGATTAACAGAGATGAAACAAAGACTTTAGACAAAGGAATAATTGGCCTAACGGCCATACAGACAGTGAGTCAGCCCTCGATCTATGATGGGTTATTATTACCTATGGGTTATTACCTAATCACCAGGAATATGAAAATACTATCTCAAATTAATTCAAGCTTTATTTATACAGCACATTTCAGTCATGGAATGCAACACAATGTGCTTTACAGGAAAAAAACCAAATCAAACCATGAAAATAAAAGCTGAAAGATTTACTACACAACAAACACAAGATAAAAAAATAAAAAAGAATGACACAAACTGAACAATTACAGTTCCATAATGTAGCCTACAGTACAGTTGGCCCAGCCTGTATAAAACATGTACATTATTGATGTTTGTTGGTGTGCAAACTGATTTGATGGCATTATTTTCTATTTACCTTACTCTCTTCAGTGAGGGGGAGGAGTGGCAGGCGGTGCGGAGTCTCCTGGGGAAGCACATGCTACGTCCGAAGGCGGTGGAGGCCTACGATGCGACTCTAAACGGTGTGGTAGATGACCTCATCGCTACGCTCCGCCTCCGCAGGCGCCAGGACGCCCGCGGCCTCATCCCGGACATCGGCAGCGAGTTCTACCGCTTCGGCCTCGAAGGTAAGGCCTATTTACATTCACTGTGGTGTGCCCTTGAGGCCTGCTTTTACTCAACTCTGTTTCTTTGTTGATGTTTTTTAACGGTGGCATATGAGGTTAGCATCTGTGGTCAGGTGCCTGTAATAAGAGACAAAATCAGGAAGGAGCTCTATCATTGTCATTCTATTGTATCAATTAGCATTGTAGGTTACTAGTTTAGTCTATTACCATAACATACTTGTGTATGGTATGAGTATGTTACTCTGACGAGTCTATAATAGTCTTGATTGGATCTGTATTACAGAGGGAAAACACAAAGCCCTTCTGGAAAGCCTTTCAAACCCTTCTCCCCTTACCCTCTGCCTGTCTTCCTCTCTGCAGGGATCTCCTCAATCTTGTTCGAGTCCAGGATTGGTTGTCTAGACCCTGTGGTTCCCATGGAGACAGAACGTTTCATTCAGTCCATTAACACCATGTTTGTCATGACGCTCCTCACCATGGCTATGCCCGCCTGGTTACACCAGTTGTTCCCCAAGCCCTGGGACACTTTCTGCGAGTGCTGGGACTACATGTTCCAATTCGGTGAGCTGCCATCTTGGATAGCCTCAAACTTGCTCCACCTTGGTTTAATTCCGTGGACTTCTTTAATCCATGCTACCTGACTGACATACTGATTTATTATTAGTTGCCCCCAGTGTTAGTTTCTCCCAATGGATAGATTTCTATTAACTATAAATAGTTCCCATTGAACAGAACCCATAGTGTGTGGTCTCCTTCCATTCATTACCTGTAATCCCCGTAGTAAGCATTCCCAGAGGTCTATTTTTTCCTCTTCAAGCTGTACGGATCCCTTAAGTCTGACTAGAGCTCCTTCAGACCTGGGTTCAAATACTATTTGAAATCATTTCAAATACTAGCTAGAATTGATTGAGCTTGCCTGGTGTTATGGAACCAATAGAATTGTCGCAATACTGCACACCTAGCCCATCTGGTACTCCAGGCAAGCTAAAGCAAACGCTGAAAGTATTTGAAAGATTTCAAATAGTATTTGAACCCAGGTCTGACTGAGCTCCTTTATTCTGATCTTGACCCCTGATCTATCTCATTGCAGCTAAAGGTCACATTGACCAGCGTCTGATGGAGGAAGCGGAGAAGGTGGCGCGGGGAGAGGAGGTGGAGGGGCGATATCTGACTTACTTTCTGACCCGCACGGGGCTGCCCATGAAGACGGTGTACAGCAACGTCACCGAGCTGCTCCTGGCTGGGGTGGACACGGTGAGGAACATCTCTAATCTCTCCTTCCTCTCTCATCTCTCTCACCTCTGTCCTCATCGCTCTATCTTTGACCTAGTGCTTTAATATTAGTTTTTAACATATCCAATAGCCAAACGTCTCCATTCCCCCTCACTCCTAGTCACAGCATACTTCCTCTTCTTAATCTCCCTCTCTGTATGTTAAGTCTGATCCCATACAGTCAGGCTTAGCTGTAGAGAGCTCACTATCCTCTCCATCCACTGCTGCAGTGTTCTTATGGTGAATTATTTTACAGTTGTACTGATCTGCTGTGTCCTGTGTGTTCAGATCTCCAGCACCATGTCCTGGTCCCTTTACGAGCTGTCTCGGCACACCGAGGTTCAGGCCTCGCTGCGGGAGGAGGTATTGGCTGTGATGGGGGGTCGGAGGGTGCCTGTGGCTGCAGACGTGGCTCGCATGCCCCTCATGAAGGCTGTGGTCAAGGAAGTTCTCAGGTAAAAATCTAATCAAATGTATTTATATAGCCCTTCTTACATCAGCTGATATATCAAAGTGCTGTACAGAAACCCAGCCTAAAACCCCAAACAGCAAGCAATGCAGGTGTAGAAGCACGGTGGCTAGGAAAAACTCCCTAGAAAGGCCAAAACCTAGGAAGAAACCTAGAGAGGAACCAGGCTATGAGGGGTGGCCAGTCCTCTTCTGGCTGTGCCAGGTGGAGATTATAACAGAACATGGCCAAGATGTTCAAATGTTCATAAATGACCAGCATGGGCAAATAATAGTAATCACAGTGAACAGGTCAGGGTTCCATAGCCACAGGCAGAACAGTTGAAACTGGAGCGGCAGCATGGCTAGGTGGACTGGGGACAACAAGGAGTCATCATGCCAGGTAGTCCTGAGGCAAGGTCCTAGGGCTCAGGTCCTCCGAGAGAGAGAAAGAGAGAACTAGAGAGAGCATACTTAAATTCACACAGGAAACCGGATAAGACAGGAGAAATACTCCAGATATAACAGACTGACCCTTGCCCCCCAACACATAAACTACTGCAGCATAAATACGATGAATGTTAAAAAAATGTATTGAACTAGGCAAGTCAGTTAAGAACAAATTCTTATTTACAGTGACAGGCTACCGGGGAACAGGTAAGGGGCAGAATGACCGCTCAGCTCGGGGATTCGATCCAGCAACCTTTTGGTTACTGGCCCAAAATAATAATAGTAATAATATAGGTTTGGATTTATATAGCACTATTCCAACTGCTCATAGCTCCTCGTTATATAATTAAGGGAAGTTCATTTCATCCACTACCAATTGGGGTGAACTATGTACCCTTGATTCAATCAACTACTACAACCAATCGATCAGTCATTAGACTGATCAGTCACACTGACATTGTTGTGTTTTGGCTTCTCCAGACTTTATCCTGTTATTCCGGCCAATGCCAGGGTCATCGCAGACAAAGACATCCAGGTCGGAGGTTATCTCCTCCCCAAAAACGTAAGTGTTGCTGTGATGTTGAGTGCTTATTTTTCAGCACTTTTACAGCAATCTGGTGTAATATGGTGTAATATTCATGTGTAAAGGCAAATGTGTGTAATGGAAAGTAAAAAAAAAAAATGATTCCTAACAGCAGTATCTCACGATTCTATCCTATCCAGACTCTGATCACCCTCTGCCACTTTGCCACATCCCGGAATGCATCATTTTTCCCGAACCCGAATGCCTTCCAGCCCCATCGCTGGCTGAACCGGGATGAAGGCCACCACCCCTATGCCTCGGTGCCCTTTGGTGTGGGCAAACGGAGCTGCATCGGCCGCCGCATCGCAGAACTGGAGGTCTACCTGGCACTTGCACGAGTGAGTCGATTTTTGGTCACTTTTACATCGAGGCTTTGGCAGAAAGTGTCTCATAAAATTACATTAATTTTCATCGCATTTTGAGTCCCAGTACATACAGTCGTGACTGAAATGATTGGCACCCTTGATAAAGATGAGAAACTATAAAATAACACAAATATTGAGCTATGTTGTACACTACATTTTTTGGGAACATTTTATTATTTAATGAGATTTTGTTTAACAAGTAAATCATTTTACTCTCGTGTAAGATCCCTCCCAATGTGTTCTCCAATCTCATATAACATTTTACAAAAAGGCTCAGTGCTGTTATCTTCGTATGGGGAGGGTGCCAGAGTATTGAGAAAAAATAAACATCTCTGAGTAATTGTATTAGTACAAAATGTAATATTTCCCAATTTGTTTTTGCATACGATATAGCTCAAGTTTTTGGATTTTTTATTTTATACAGTCCTTTTCTCATCTTTATCAAGGGTGCCAATCATTTCGGTTGTGACTCTATACTGTGTTTTTATCCTCGTAATAGACTTCCGTTCTTCTACGTTCTGTTCATGTGAGGGGTGCCCTCTAATTTTCTCAACCCCTCTCCTGTTCCCCTCAGATTCTGATGCATTTTGATGTGAAGCCCGATCCAGAAGGCAGTGGTGCAGCAGTCAAACCCATGACCCGGACACTGCTGGTGCCAGAGAGTGAGATCAACCTGCAGTTTATTGAAAGATGAGTCGATGACCTGCTGAACACTAGCTATGTGTATTTGACTGTGACTGACAATCCAAGTCTCTCAGAGTGAGACAGTTGGGAGCACTGAGAAAAGCATTGCGAAAGAGGGCCCGACTGAATTTGCAGCACTGCAGGCCTAAACCCATAGACCAGGCCCTCAGCCCCTCAGATCTCAAGCCCAGTTGGTTTGGGCTGGCCTGGGTCTGAGTTGATACAGCAGCTGAATGAGGGGCTGATAGAGGTCTTTGTCAATTGAAAACCTTTCTCTCTGTATATGAAGAGTAGTAGTTGCATTTCCAGTGAACTGAAACTCACTTCCCACACATTTTTTGCACAAGGAGGCTAGGAGATGGTGAAGGGAGGGTACGGCAATATTTCAAGTGCATATCTTGAAACTTCTCTTCATGCAGAGTGAAATGCATAGAACTTGAAACTTTTGACTGAAACTTGAAAAGTGCATCAGGACAAATTATGTGACATAGTACTATAAAGCTGCAATCAGCAGTAGAAACTATAACAAACTGTGCCCCGCCCCTGTTTTGATAAAAAGCTGAGGGATGGGTCTGGAGAAATGTAACCACGTAAAAATTCATAGACAAAGCTATGGATGATAGGACTGACCATCCATGATATCAAAATTATAGTTTTAACCATGTTTTGAGGCCATGTAGGGTTTGTTTACATTTACTTTGTTTCCAAACATTGGAGTAAAACAAGCTTGTATTTTGGGTTCTGATGGGGTACGACAGTTGAACTAAGATCATGAAGCATTTATAAGTTACATTATTCAAGAATCAATGGGTAAATATCATTAATTGATAGGTAAAAAACTGCTGATTTTCCCCTTTAATGACAAGTGATTTTCCTTCTCAGTATCAGGTTGATCCCTCTTTTCACCACTTAAAGATGCATTATAAAGGTTTTGTATAATTTCAGCCAGTAGTTTTGAAAGTAGCACTCAAAGCCACAACGGGCCCTGAAAATTGTGTACAACGTCATCCATTTCGTATGAAATGTTACGTCCTGCAATATGTATATTTTTACAAATCTGCAATTCGTATGATATGTTACGAATTTGTAAGTGCTTAAGATCCAGTTCAATCTCTTTAAACCTGCTTTATTCAATAATGCTCATGAATACAATCATTTATACTTACTTGTGGTTTAGATTGTAGCCAATGGTGTTGCCAGTTGCCAATGGTATTACCAAAGGAATCTGACTAACTACATATGTTCCTCTCACCTAACAAGACATCAATTGCTTTTTGACTGTAAGAATCCTGACCATAGCATGTAATGCAAAACGAATATGGACTGAGATGTTGTAACTCATTCCTTAGCTAAGACAAATGGAAAGTACGGTGGCAGGTAGCCTAGCAGTTAAGAACGACTAGGTGAACGATCTGCCAATGTACCCTTGAGCAAGGCACTTACCCCCAATTGCTCCTGTAAAGCGCTCTGGATAAGAGTGTCTGCTAAATTACTAAACTGAAAATGTAAAAAGAAAGCAACTTAACCCCATCTAATTTAAATCATAGATTGGCAGATGCCAATTGTATTGGCATCTCAGTTGCATTTAATAATGTTTAGGCATTGCTGATGAAGGTTCTATGAAATGTGTCATGTACTACCTTTTAGAAGAGTGTTATTGACTAATTATTATTTTGGTCAAAACTATGATGCTCCTATCAGGATGGTGCTCATTTGGTGCTTATATGGTGCTCGTTAAAATCTTAATAAAAAATGGCAGCTGGTGGGACTAGCATGGTACACCATATCCTCCCACCTGGGATACTCTGTTTAAAGACACTGTCTTTTTAAGTATTTTGAACTTTTATGAAGTCCCAAACTATTTAGCTAATGTGTGGTGTCTGTACCTCTTACGTCTAAAAAATTATGTGTTACCAGTTTTTCTACATCTAGAACCGTATGTGACTTGTATGATGTGGTGCTTCTTTCTCTGTTGGAATAACACATTGTGGAAAATTGTTATAACAGTATGGAACTATTTTACTTTTCTATTTGTTTTCTAATAAAAAAAATCATCCATGTATTCATGGTCTTTTTCTGTTCTAGAAATGTCAATATTATACTACCTTGCGACATCGTTTGTTTTCCTGTAAGGCATTAGTGATGGGGGGGTGGAATCAATACAGTTACATATTGCTATATTATTTTTGGCCGATATTATAATGATATTTAAAGTATTGAGTTGTATAAGAATATATATCTATATATACAGTTGTATATAACTTGTTTTTCAACCACTCCACACATTTCTTGTTAACAAACTATAGTTTTGGCAAGTCGGTTAGGACATCTACTTTGTGCATGACACAAGTAATTCTTCCAACAATTGTTTACAGACAGATTAATTCACTGTATCACACTTCCAGTGGGTCAGAAGTTTACATACACTAAGTTGACCGTGCCATTAAACAGCTTGGAAAATTCCAGAAAATGTCATGGCTTTAGAAGCTTCTAATAGCCTAATTGACATAATTTGAGTCAATTGGAGGTGTACCTGTGGATGTATTTCAAGGCCTACCTTCAAACTCAGTGCCTCTTTGCTTGACATCATGGGAAAATCAAAAAAAAAATCAGCCAAGACCAAGTCTGGTTCATCCTTGAGAGCAATTTCCAAACTCCTGAAGGTACCACGTTCATCTGTACAAACAATAGTACGCAAGTATAAACACCATGGGACCAAGCAGCCGTCATACCGCTCAGGAAGCCAAGGAGACGCGTTCTGTCTCCTAGAGATTAACGTACTTTGATGCGAAAAGTGCAAATCAATCCTAGAACAACAGCAAAGGACCTTATGAAGATGCTGGAGGAAACAAGTACAAAAGTATCTAAATCCACAGTAAAACAAGTCCTATATCGTAACCTGGAAGGCTGCTCAGCAAGGAAGAAGCCACTGCTCCAAAACCTCAATAAAAAAGCCAGACAGTTTGCAACTGCATGTGTGGACACAGATAATAGTTTTCCTTGGGAAATGTCGTCTGGTCTGATGAAACAAAAATAGAACTGTTTGGCCATAATGACCATCGTTATGTTTGGAGGAAAAAGGGGAAGCACTGGGATGGCAGCATCATGTTGTGGGGGTGCTTTCCTGCAGGAGGGAATGGTGCACTCCACAAAATAGATGGCATAAGGCAGGAAAATTATATGGATATATTGAAGCAACATCTCAAGACATCAGTCAGGAAGTTAAAGCTTGGTTGCAAATTGGTCTTCCAAATGGACAATTACCCCAAGCATACTTCCAAAGTTGTGGCAATATGGCTTAAGGACAACAAAGTCAAGGTATTGGAGTGGCCATCACAAAGTCCTGACCTCAATCCTATAGAAAATTTGTGGGCAGAACTGAAAAAGTGTGTGTGAGCAAGGAGGCCTACAAACCTGACTCAGTTACACCAGCTCTGTCAGGAGAAATGGGCCAAACTTCACCCAACTTATTGTGGGAAGCTTGTGGAAGGCTACCTGAATCGTTTGACCCATTGTTAAACAATTTAAAGGCAATGCTACCAAATACTAATTGAGTGTATGTAAACTTCTGACCCACTGGGAAGGTGATAAAACAAAGCTGAAATAAATCATTCTCTATTATTCTGACATTTCACATTCTTAAAACAAAGTGGTGCTCCTAACTGACCTAAAACAGGGATTTTTACTAGGATTAAATGTCAGGAATTGTGAAAACTGAGTTTAAATGTATTTGGCTAAGGTGTATGTACAAGTATTTGATACACTGCCGATTTTGCAGGTTTTCCTACTTACAAAGCATGTAGAGGTCTGTAATTTTTATCATAGGTACACTTCAACTGTGTGAGACGGAATCTAGAAAATCACATTGTATGATTTTTAAGTAATTAATTTGCATTTTATTGCATAACATAAGTATTTGATACATCAGAAAAGCAGAACTTAATATTTGGTACAGAAACCTTTGTTTGCAATTACAGAGATCATACGTTTCCTGTAGTTCTTGACCAGGTTTGCACACACTGCAGCAGGGATTTTGGCCCACTCCTCCATACAGACCTTCTCCAGATCCTTCAGGTTTCGGGGCTGTCGCTGGGCAATACGGACTTTCAGCTCCCTCCAAAGATTTTCTATTGGGTTCAGGTCTGGAGACTGGCTAGGCCACTCCAGGACCTTGAGATGCTTCTTACGGAGCCACTCCTTAGTTGCCCTGGCTGTGTGTTTCGGGTCATTGTCATGCTGGAAGACCCAGCCACGACCCATCTTCAATGCTCTTACTGAGGGAAGGAGGTTGATGGCCAAGATCTTGCGATACATGGCCCCGTCCATCCTCCCCTCAATACGGTGCAGTCGTCCTGTCCCCTTTGCAGAAAAGCATCCCCAAAGAATGATGTTTCCACCTCCATGCTTCACGGTTGGGATGGTGTTCTTGGGGTTGTACTCATCCTTCTTCCTCCAAACACGGCGAGTGGAGTTCAGACCAAAAAGCTCTATTTTTGTCTCATCAGACCACATGACCTTCTCCCATTTTCTAATAATTGCGCCAACAGTTGTTGCCTTCTCACCAAGCTGCTTGCCTATTGTCCTGTAGCCCATCCCAGCCTTGTGCAGGTCTACAATTTTATCCCTGATGTCCTTACACAGCTCTCTGGTCTTGGCCATTGTGGAGAGGTTGGAGTCTGTTTGATTGAGTGTGTGGACAGGTGTCTTTTATACAGGTAACGAGTTCAAACAGGTGCAGTTAATACAGGTAATGAGTGGATAACAGGAGGGCTTCTTAAAGAAAAACTAACAGGTCTGTGAGAGCCGGAATTCTTACTGGTTGATAGGTGATCAAACACTTATGTCATGCAATAAAATGCAAATTAATTACTTAAAAATCATACAATGTGATTTTCTAGATTCCGTCTCTCACAGTTGAAGTGTACCTATGATAAAAATTACAGACCTCTACATGCTTTGTAAGCAGGAAAACCTGCAAAATCGGCAGTGTATCAAATACTTGTTCTCCCCACTGTAAACTTCCAACTTCAACTGTATAATATATATTGAACCAAAATATAAATGTAAAGTGTTGGTTTCGTGAGCTGAAGTAAAAGATCCCAGAAATGTTTCATACACACAAAAAGCTTCTCACAAATTTTGTGCACAATTTTTTTTACATCCCTGATAGTGAGTATTTCTCCTTTGCTAAAATAATCTGTCCACCTGACAGGTGTGGCATATCAATAATCTGATTAAACAGCATGATCATTACACAGGTGCATCTTGTGCTGGGGACAATAAAAAGCCACTCTAAAATGTGCAGTTTTATCACACAACACAATGCCACAGATGTCTCAAGTTTTGAGGGAGCGTGCAATTTGCATGCTGCCACTGCAGGAATGTCAACCAGAACTATTGCCAGAAAATTGAATGTTAATTTCTATATCATAAGCCCCCTCCAATGTCATTTTAGAGAATTTGTCAGTATGTCCAACCGGCCTCACAACCGCAGACCACGTGTAACCATGCCAGGGCAGGACCTCCACATCTTGCTTCTTCACCTGCGGGATCGACTGAGACCAGCTACATGGACAGCTGATGAAACTGTGGGTTTGCACAACCAAAGAATATCTGTACAAACTGTCAGAAACCGTTTCAGGGAAGCTCATCTGAGTGCTCGTTGTCCTCACCAGGGTCTTGACCTGAATGCAGTTTGGCGTTGTAACCGACTTCAGTGTGCAAATGCTCAACTTCGATGGCCACTGGCATGCTGGAGCAGTGTGCTCTTCACGGATGAATCTCAGTGTCAACTGTACAAGGCAGATGGTAGATGTGTGGGCGAGGGGTTTGCTGATGTCAACGTTGTGAACAGAGTGTCCCGTGGTGGTGTGGTTATGGTATGGGCAAGCATAAGCCATTTAAATGCACAGAGATACCATGATGAGATCCTTAGGCCCATTGTCGTGCCATTCCTCCGCCGCCATCACATCCTGATTCAGTATGATAATACACAGCCCCATGTCGCATGACGAACCATCAAACAGGCAAAGCATCAACACAGGACTAAGATTGAATCCTACTACACCGGCTCTGACGCTCGTTGGATGTGGCAGGGCTTGCAAACTATTACGGACTACAAAGGGAAACCCAGCCGTGAGCTGCTCAGTGACGTCAGCCTACCAGACGAGCTACAGTAAATGCCTTTTATGCTTGCTTCGAGGCAAGCAACGCTGAAGCATGCATGAGAGCACCAGCTGTTCCGGACGACTATGTGATCACGCTCTTTGTAGCCGATGTGAGCAAGACCTTTAAATAGGTCAACATTCAGAAGGCTGCGGAGCCAGATGGATTACCAAGATGTGTACTTAGAGCATGCGCGGATCAACTGTCAAGTGCCCACTGACATTTTCAACCTCTCCCTGACTGAGCCTGTAATACCTACATGTTTCAAGCAGACGACCATAGTCCTTGTGACCAAGGAAACGAAGGTAACCTGCCTAAATGGCTTCCGCCTAATAGCACGACGGTAGCCTTGAAGTGCTTTGAAAGGCTGGTCATGACTCACATCAACACCATCATCCCGGAAACCCTAGACTCACTCCAAATTCGCATACCGCCCCAACAGATCCACATATGACGCAATCTCAATTGCACTCCACACCGCCCTTTCCCACCTGGACAAAAGGAACACCTATGTGAGAATGCTGTTCATTGACTACAGGTCAGTGTTCAACACCATAGTGCCCTCAAAGCTCATCACTAAGCTAAGGACAACAACCTCTCCCTCAATGTGAGCAAGACAAAGGAGCTGATCATGGACTACAGGAGGGCCGAACATTAACATCGACAGGGCTGTAGTGGAGCGGGTTGAGAGTTTCAAGATCCTTGGTGTCCACATCACCAACAAACTTGCATGGTCCAAACACACCAAGACACTCATGAAGAGGGCACGATAACCCATTTTTCCCCTCAGGAGACTGAAAAGATTTGGCATAGGTCCCCAGATCCTCAAAAAGTTCTACAGCTGCTCTATTGAGAGCATCCTGACCGGTTGCATCACCGCCTGGTATGGCAACTGCTCGGCATCCGACCGTAAGGTGCAACAGAGGGTAGTGCATACAGCCCAGTACATCCCTGAGGCCAACCTTCCTGTCCTCCAGGACCTATATACTCAGAGATGTCAGAGGAAGGCCCAAAAAATTGTCAAAGATTCCAGTCACCCAAGTCATAGGCTGTTCTCTCTGCTACCGCACGGCAAGCAGGTACTGGAGCGCCAAGTCTAGGTCCAAAAGGCTCCTTAACAGCTTCTACCCCCAAGCCATAAGACTGCTGAACAATTAATAAAATGGCCACCCGGACTATTTACTTTGACACCGCCCCCTATGTTTTTACACTGCTGCTACTCGCTGTTTATTGTCTATGCATGGTCACTGTCTCCCTACCTACATGTACAAATTACCTCGACTAACCTGTACCCCATGTACATTGACTCGGTACTGGTACCCCCTGTATATAGTCTCCTTATTTTTATGTTGATTGTGTTACTTTTTTTGTTTTACTTTAGTTTATTTAGTAAAGTTTATTTTCTTTAACTGCATTGTTGGTTAAGGGCTTATAAGTAAGCATTTCACGGTAAAGTCTACTACACCTGTTGTATTCGGCTCATGTGACAAATAAAATTGGATTTCATTTGAAGGGTCTGAAGTCCTGGAAGCTGGAAATGTCCCAGTTCTTTCATGGCCTGCATACTCACCAGACATGTCACCTATCGAGCATGTTTGGGATGCTCTGGATCAACGTGTACGGCAGCGTGTTCCAGTTCCCGCTCACATCCAGAAACTTTGCACAGCCATTGAAGAGGAGTGGGACAACATTTTACAGGCCACAATCAACAGCCTGATCAACAGCCTATGCAAAGGAGTGTCACGCTGCATGAGGCAAACAGTGGTCACACCAGATACTGACTGGTTTTCTGATCCACGCCCCTACCTTTTTTGTAAGGTATCTGTGACCGACAGATCCCTATCTGTATTCCCAGTCATGTGAAATCCATAGATTAGGGCCTAATTCATTTATTTCAATTGACCGATGTCCTTATATGAACAGTAACTCACTAACTCATCTTTGAAACTGTTGCATGTTGCATTTATATTTTTGTTCAGTGTATATATTATTTTTTGCTACTGTAGGTAGTGCTAGCTATCGTTAGTCGGCAGTACCTGCATTAACATTCTGCTAATTTTCATCCTATAGCTTGTTCTCCATCTTCTTTTTAAATAGTTAGCCTACGTGTTTTCAGCATTTTTATTTCCCTGACTGACCAAAACTCGTTTTCTCATGCTCTCTCTTGACTCTCTGCAGAAGACATATAGTGAAAAGTATGTTTGGAACATTAAATCTCAACAAAATCGCAGTATCGTATCACAATACATATAGATTCGTGAGAATCGCAATACATATCATATCGGAACATAATTATTGCAAGAATATTGTATTGTGAGGTCCCTGGCAATTCCCAGCCATATAAGACATTGTAACTTAGTTTCTGGTTCGAGCTTGTCTGTGGCTCAAACCAATGGACTAATATTTAGACATGAAGGCAGGTGGTTCTGAGAACGCTGCTGCTGGGTATCGCTGTTCCTGTGGGATGTGTCTGTGGGGACATTGTGCTACCGTACATTGGTGCTAAGTTTGCAGGTCAACAGTTTGCATAACATAACCACTCCACCCCCAATTACATTCTGGATGAGAGAGTGAGGGTTTTGTACATAACCCTGACTGTCCAAAATGCCCAAATCACACTGGAACAAAGGTTGAGACAGACAGGAAGCAACCGTCTAGATTATAAATTATGTAAAAGAGTACACTGCAGTGGTAGGCCTACTCATTAGTAGGATGTTATTTTGATGGGTATGCCTCTCTTCCTGAGTAAAATACCAACCACACTTCCTTCAATTAATCATGCTTCACTCTCCAAAATGGTCTGGCCATGAACAGAACAATGCATTTCCAACATAGCTGTAAACATATGTTGCATTTTATAGTATTATACATGCATAGGCCTACAATAAATGAAGCCCGCCTAAGTGGTGGACTAAAATACTGGAGGAAAAACATCCATTGCCAGTCAGAGCTGAATTTTTTCCAAAAAGGTTAATGATTCATAGACTCCTTTTCTCGTATTTCGCCCTCTGCCTGGCAGAGGCAGCAACAGAGGCAGGGGCCTTAGGTGGCCTGAGACCAGACCAGGTCAATGCTGGACTTTAGCAGGTGACTGTAAGCAGTGGGTCTGTGCCTTTCAGTGCCTATACGGACTCAGTCTAGTCTGCCTAATTTCTGTTGTCTGGTAAACAGACAACACGTAACAGGGTGTGTTGAAGGGGATGTGGAGTTAGGGTACATTAGGAGGGTATGTTATGTGATTGTATAGGTGAAAAGTGAATGGCGAAAGTTGAAATAGGTAACACAAATTATAGATTTTAATGATTGATTTTGCTTTTTCAGAATTGCTCAATCCATTAGTGTAATTGTACTTCCTAATTTTTAAAATAATGTAGTCTATTATAGTCTTGTGAATTCAAACCATAGAGATGTATAGAGGACTCTAGCACCCAAAATCCTGTTTTAACATAGGCACTGGCATTGAGGACTTTCACCATTTTGAAATAGTCAACTCTATGGGACTTCCTATGGGTTAAGGATGGATCACATAATTCCATCCAGGTCATCAGGAGGATCAACCAATGAATTATACTTGTGATCAAACATTCCATAACTGCAAGTGGCAGTAAATCACCAACCTTGGCTTTACCTGTTCAAATAACACACAGTGGCAGTATGTATCCTTTCAGTTTGTTTAGTCATAGAAGTAGCTAGTAGAAGAATGAAATTGACTACTTAAAAATGAAGATGACTCTGCCCGTACTCTCACAGACACCATAATGTGACAGATACAACGTTGCGATCTCTATACATCTATATCAGCGTTTCCCAAACTCGGTCCTCGGGACCCCAAAGTGGTGCACGTTTTGGTTTTTGCCCTAACACTACACAGCTGATTCAAATTATCAAAGCTTGAGGATTAGTTGATTATTTGAATCAGCTGTGTCGTGCAAGGGTAACCCTGATCTAGATGATTCAAACAAAACGTTGTCTTGTGCAATGACTGTAAAAAGAAAGGTGTCTTGCAGCACCATCTGTTGGTAAAATATACTGCTCAAAAAAATAAAGGGAACACTAAAATAACACATCCTAGATCTGAATGAATGAAATAATCTTACTAAATACTTTTTTCTTTACATAGTTGAATGTGCTGACAACAAAATCACACAAAAATAATCAATGGAAATCCAATGTATCAACCCATGGAGGTCTGGATTTGGAGTCACACTCAAAATTAAAGTGGAAAACCACACTACAGGCTGATCCAACTTTGATGTCATGTCCTTAAAACAAGTCAAAATGAGGCTCAGTAGTGTGTGTGGCCTCCACGTGCCTGTATGACCTCCCTACAACGCCTGGGCATGCTCCTGATGAGGTGGCGGATGGTCTCCTGAGGGATCTCCTCCCAGACCTGGACTAAAGCATCCAGCCAACTCCTGGACAGTCTGTGGTGCAACGTGCCGTTGGTGGATGGAGCGAGACATGATGTCCCAGATGTGCTCAATTGGATTCAGGTCTGGGGAACGGGCGGGCCAGTCCATAGCATCAATGCCTTCCTCTTGCAGGAACTGCTGACACACTCCAGCCACATGAGGTCTAGCATTGTCTTGCATTAGGAGGAACCCAGGGCCAACCGCACCAGCATATGGTCTCACAAGGGGTCTGAGGATCTCATCTCGGTACCTAATGGCAGTCAGGCTACCTCTGGCGAGAACATGGAGGGCTGTGCGCCCCCCAAAGAAATGCCACCCCACACCATGACTGACCCACCACCAAACCGGTCATACTGGAGGATGTTGCAGGCAGCAGAACGTTCTCCACGGCGTCTCCAGACTCTGTCACGTCTGTCACATGTGCTCAGTGTGAACCTGCTTTCATCTGTGAAGAGCACAGGGCACCAGTGGCTAATTTGCCAATCTTGGTGTTCTCTGGCAAATGCCAAACGTCCTGCACGGTGTTGGGCTGTAAGCACAACCCCCACCTGTGGACGTCGGGCCCTCATACCACCCTCATGGAGTCTGTTTCTGACCGTTTGAGCAGACACATGCACATTTGTGGCCTGCTGGAGGTCATTTTGCAGGGCTCTGGCGGTGCTTCTCCTGCTCCTCCTTGCACAAAGGCGGTGGTAGCGGTCCTGCTGCTGGGTTGTTGCCCTCCTACGGCCTCCTCCACATCTCCTGATGTACTGGCCTGTCCCCTGGTAGCACCTCCATGCACTGGACACTACGCTGACAGACACAGCAAACCTTCTTGCCATAGCTCGCATTGATGTGCCATCCTGGATGAGCTGCACTACCTGAGCCACTTGTGTGGGTTGTAGACTCCGTCTCATGCTACCACTAGAGTGAAAGCACCGCCAGCATTCAAAAGTGACCAAAACATCAGCCAGGAAGCATAGGAACTGAGAAGTGGTCTGTGGTCCCCACCTGCAGAACCACTCCTTTATTGGGGGTGTCTTGCTAATTGCCTATAATTTTCATCTGTTGTCTATTCCATTTGCACAACATGATGTGAAATCTATTGTCAATCAGTGTTGCTTCCTAAGTGGACAGTTTGATTTCACAGAAGTGTGTTTGACTTGGAGTTACATTGTGTTGTTTAAGTGTTCCCTTTATTTTTATGAGCAGTGTATTTGACTAAACCAGGATATCATTAATTGCACATTTCCTAAGAGTTCACATGCTGGAACTACATAGCATTTATTTTTATCCCACCTAGAGAATCATGTTGCAATAAAGCGCAAGCATTTTGTGGTCATCCACCTGGCTACATGTCAACAAGCATTCCATACTCCAGCCCTGTTATGAAGCGAGATGGTGGATGATGGTTGGAAGAGCGCGCTTGTTTGAAATGGAAAAGCTTTTCGTTAGCTTTTGATAAAGGAGAATATCAAGACGAAGCAGCTGCTTTATAAGTGGGATGCACTGTTGAGCGCTACATCCCGAAGGGTTCGTGCTGATTGTACAGAGATTGTGACAGCTGGTTAAATGGCGTCCCTTGAAAAGGCAAGAATCAGATGTATGTCAGGAGAAATGCAGTATTATTGTAAGGAGACGTATACTTGGAATATGGAGGAAGAATGGAGGGAAAAAGAGAGGCAGAGGAGGTCTAAGAGAAAGAGGGAGGAAGATGGCAGGAAAAGGGAGATGTTTTGTTAAAGAAGAATGGTAGAAAGTGTAAGCAGTGAGCTGAAGACAGGAGGTGAAATGGAAGTGAATGAGGTTGAAGTATCGGAGGTGTTAAGTGTGATGAAGTTCTCGGGCCCAAGGCTTGCACTGAGGGTCAGGATAAAGATGGGTCTGTGACTGTAGGAGTGAAGTTTTTGGAAAAAGTGGACCCTTGCCTTTTCGCTGATCCATTTGTGGTTCATGGTGGGTGAAAACAGAGTTGGGGGCTGTGGAATCGGTGAGGGTAACCAGAAGTGGTCTTGTGATAATTGTTTGTGTTTCTGCTGGTCAGAGGGAGAAGGCGCTCCTCATTAAACGAATGGGGGCAAGAAATGTGAATTGTTTTGCTCTCAAGAAAAGGGTGCCATTGAAATGAGTGATTACTGGGGTAGCAGTAAATGTGAAAGTTGACCAACTGAAGGCGAAGATGCCCGTTGTTTGTGATGCTGGTCGTTTGGTGCGACGCAGACAGGGTGGTGTGAGTGGTGAAACAGAAGAGTCTTTGCCCGACAAAGTTATGTTAGGATATTTACAGTTGAAGTCAGAAGTTTACATACGCTTTTGTTGGAGTCATTAAAACTCATTTTTCAACCACTCCACATATTTCTTGTTACAAAACTATAGTTTTGGCAAGTCGGTTAGGACATCTACTTTGTTCATGACACAAGTAATTTTTCCAACAATTGTTTACAGACAGATTATTTCACTTATAATTCACTGTATCACAATTCCAGTGGGTCAGAAGTTTACATGCACTAAGTTGACTGTGCCTTTAAACAGCTTGGAAAATTCCAGAAAATGATGTCATGGCTTTAGAAGCTTCTGATAGGCTAATTGACATAATTTGAGTCAAGTGGAAGTGTACCTGTGGATGTATTTCAAGGCCTACCTTCAAACTCAGTGCCTCTTTGCTTGACATCATGGGAAAATCTAAAGAAATCAGCCATGACCTCAGAAAATAAATTGTAGACCTCCACAAGTCTGGTTCATCCTTGGGAGCAATTTCCAAACACCTGAAGGTACCACATTCATCTTTACAAACAATAGTACGCAAGTATAAACACCATGGGACCACGCAGCCATCATACCGCTCAAGAAGGAGACGCATTCTGTCTCCTAGAGTTGTACATACTTTGGTGCAAAAAGTGCAAATCAATCCCAGAACAACAGCAAAGGACCTTGTGAAGATGCTGGAGGAAACAGGTACAAAAGTATCTATATCCACAGTAAAACAAGTCCTATTTCGACATAACCTGAAAGGCCGCTCAGCAATGAAGAAGCCACTACTCCAAAACCGCATAAAAAAGCCAGACTACGGTTTGCAACTGCACATGGGGACAAAGATTATAGTTTTTTAAGAAATGTCCTCTGGTCTGATGAAACAAAAATAGAACTGTTTGGTCATAATGACCATTGTTATGTTTGGAGGAAAAAGGGGGATGCTTGCAAGCCGAAGAACACCATCCCAACTGCGAAGCATGTTGTGGGGGTGCTTTGCTGCAAGAGGGACTGGTGCACTTCACAAAATAGATGGCATCATGAGGAAAGGAAAATGATGTGGATATATTGAAGCAACATCTCAAGACATCAGTCAGGAAGTTAAAGCTTGGTCGCAAATGGGTCTTCCAAATGGACAATCACCCCAAGCATACTTCCAAAGTTGTGGCAAAATGTCTTAAGGACAACAAAGTCAAGTTATTGGAGTGGTCATCACAAAGGCCTTACCTCAATCCCATATAAAATTTGTGGGCAGAACTGAAAAAGCGTGTGCGAGCAAGGAGGCCTACAAACCTGACTCAGTTACACCAGCTCTGTCAGGAGGAATGGGCCAAAATTCACCCAACTTATTGTGGGAAGCTTGTGGAAGGCTACCCAAAACGTTTGACCCAAGTTAAACAATGTAAAGGCAATGCTACCAAACACTAACTGAGTGTATGTAAACTTCTGACCCACTGGGAATGTGATGAAAGAAATAAAAGCTGAAATAAATAATTCTCTCTACTATTATTCTGACATTTCACATTCTTAAAATAAAGTGGTGATCCTAACTGACCTAAGACAGGGACTTTTTACTAGGATTAAATGTAAGGAATTGTGAAAAACTGAGTTTAAATGTATTTGGCTAAGGTGCATTTAAACTTCCAACTTCAACTGTAAGTTGTCCTGTACGAGCTTTTGTGCCGAATACATTACGTTAAAGGTGTCAAGCTTATGGGCATGTGGCAGCAGTGTGTAGGAGGGAGGTTCCTAGGTGTGAGAAGTGTGCAGAAGGGCATGAGACAAAGGAATGTGTTGCATTGGGGAAAGTAGTGGTATGTGTTAATTGTAGTGGTGCCCATGGGGCTGGGGATCAGAACTGTCCCGTGCGAAAGTAGAGGAAGATGGGTCAAGGGGGAGGGATCCTGAGAGGTGGTGTGAGTAGTAGATCTGTACCAGTACAGAAGGATAGGCCAACAACTGATATATGTTTCAGTAAGATTGGATTTTTAGCATTTATAGCAATGGTTATCAACTGTACTGCATAGATGGAATGTAAGTGGCAGAAAATGTAGGTTGTGGTGGCAGCTGCAGACAGGTATTTGGGTGTGCGAGACTTGACATTAGAAGAGTTACAGGCTGTTGGCCTGAGGTAGGACTAAATAGATTTAAATAGTGGAGTAGGGTGGTGTTATTTTTTATTTGTAATTTTTTTTGTGAGTGTTGTGTTAGATTTATTTTTTCAAGCAAAGTATAAGGGAGTTGTACTCCAGTCTAGTAGGTGGCAGTAATGCAACATTTATCGGATGCCGTTAAACCTCTTCGAAGAAGAGTCCAGCCCTTGTTGGTGGCAGTGATAGACGTTACGAGAATGTTGTGAGGAAGACTGCAAATGACATTTCCTGTGCATATCGGAAATGTGTTTCGTTCTGTTATTGTTAGCGAAAATGTTGCTAGCTAACTAATGTCGAATATAAGATAGGTTGGAAAGAACGGATGTGGGGAACGGAAGATAGTGGAAACTGAGTTTTTGATTGAAACTGCTAATGAGTAGAGTGAAGCTAATAGTATAGAGAGTGTGAATGAATTGGTTACAGTGGCGAAGAAAAAGGGAAACGAAGTAAAGCTATGTTGGAAAATAAGAAACCACTAGAATCGTTTTTGGTCAGAGACAGGGTTTTGGATCAATGCTACTTTCGCCTAAAATGACATTCCCAAATCTAACTGCCTGGAGCTCAGGACCTGAAGCAAGGATATGCATATTCTTGATACCATTTGAAATAAAACACTGAAGTTTGTGGAAATGTGAAATTAATGTAGGAGACTATAACCCATTAAATCTGTTAAAAGATAAGATAATATTTTGAAATGCAAGAAAAAGGCCACAAAGTATTGTTCCAGTTTAGGCGCAATTTAGATTTGGGCCACTAGAAGGCAGCAGTGCTTGTGCAAAGTTTTAGACTGATCCAATGAACCATTGTGTTTCTGTTCAAAATGTTGTATCAAGTCTGCCCAAATGTTTCTAATTGGTTTATTAATCAATTTTCAAGTTCATAACTGTGCACTCTCCTCAAACAATAGCATGGTATTCTTTCACTGTAATAGCTACTGTAAATTGGACAGTGCGGTTAGATTAACAAGAATTTAAGCTTTCTGCCAATATCCGATATGTCTATGTTCTGGGACATTTTCTTGTTACTTACAACCTCATGCTAATCACATTAGCGCACATTAGCTCAAACATCCCGCGGGGGAGGGACACCGATCCCGTTGAGGTTTTAATGTCTTCAGGAAAATATGGAATGTGTCGGAACAAAGTGTGGAGTCGGTGAGAGTCACAAGATGTGGGCTTATTTAGATTTAAAGGCAGAGGAAATAAAGGCAGAGGATATAACTGAAGACATTAATGGAGTGGTTGGTGCACATGTATGGTGGAAGGAGAAAATAAGTTAACTTCATCCATGTTACTGTTCTTTGATTTAGTCTCTCCCTTCTCATATAAAGTCAGGATTCATGAGATACCCTGTAAGAGCTTTTGTGCCAAGCCCCTTCAGTGTCATAAATGTAAAATATTTGGTAATGTGTCAAGTGTGTGCAGAACCAGGGGCGGAAATCCTGGGGGGGACGGGGGGGACACGACCCCCCCATCCTGGGAAAAATATGATTTGTCCCCCCCAATATATCACTGAAACATAACTATGTAATTTAAATAATATTAATAATACGCAATGAAAGCAATTGTGCTGATTAGACACTTAATAGCGCGTTTTTAAGTTTCAAAAGATTGCGACCCCCCCGCCCTTTGCCTCACAATGGTTTGATCCACTGCCAGTTCCTTAGCTTGCTACGTAACTGCCGTGAGGTTCATCCAGTCAATCGCGCACACACACACTAGCTGTATATGCAGAGCTAGCGCGCAAATATTAACTATTAAGCTAGCTAGTACCTATTCCATTTATGTGGCGTCGTCAAAGATGGAATCAGCATGCAGATGATGTAAGTTAGTGCTTCAAAGTCCCTGTGATAAGGTTAGCGATAAACTGAAGTCCAAACTGAACAGAACTACACTCTCATCTACCATTGTCTTAAATATATTTAATGGTCTCGTTGCAAAAGCTAAATTGTCGCAAGGGAACTTTTATTTATTTATTTTATTTCACCTTTATTTAACCCGGGTAGCAAAGATTATAGCAAACACCACTGAAACTGAATTGGTGCTCGCTAGCTTTGCAAATTAAGCTATTGTTGGAAGCCAGCCAATATGAAACAAACTCTTAAAATTACAAAAGGTTGCAGCATATGTTGTGTAAATGGTGAACTCATACAGCTGTCAACTCTTGTCATTTTAATCCGTTTCACATTTGCTAGCTACCTTTTAGATCGAAGCCCAAATAGAATGATAGAAGATGATAGAAGCCCATCTCCTACTGTAAATAACCTACACACTGTGTGTGTGTGTGTGTAGCCAGCCAGCCAGCCAGGTAGAAAAATGGCAGAAAAATAAAAGCTGGACATCAGAGTATTTTTCAATACACCAAAACGCATAGTAAGAACCCTAGTAGCCTAATATCTCAAAGACTAGTTGATAAAATGTTCATAAGAAAGAAATGACATTTTAATGGAAATGTTTCACAATGATGTCATTAGGCAGAGCAGGCAACAGATGGCACACAGACAGCAGAGTTGGGGACAGATATGCAGGGACAGACTGGCAGAGACAGGGAGTCTCAGGTAAGTTTGTTGAGTCTTTGTTTGGCAACATTATGAAAGGTTCTCCATTTTTTTGACTTGTAAAATAGGAACATAATTGGAAAATGCCATGGATACCCCCACTCTCAACTTAAACTGGTGACTGAACTAAGATTTGTTAAAGGCAATGGTATTGTGTTGTGATTAGTTGTGTAGTTTTGGGTACCGGTAGTTAGGAGTACGGCAAACACCTTATTTCTTTGGTTCCTCTATATACATTTACCATATTACAATGTAGGCTATGTGTTACAGAACTACTTTTGGTGTCCCCCTCAGGAATTGCTCTTGATAAAATTTCATGTAATTGTCCCCTCCAAAGTTGATATCAGATTTTCGCCCCTGTGCAGAACGGAAGAATATCGTATGCCAGATGAAGGGAAATGCTGCAACTGTGGAGGTGAATATGCGCCTGAATTCTTGGAGTGCCCTGTTAGGGTGAAGGAGAATGAAGTGGCAAGGTTAAGCAGTGTCCAGCGTCGCCTGTCTAGAGGCGGTGAGAAAATTGGAAGGAACGAGTGGTGGGGAAGAAGCAATGGTAGTAGAGCCAACATGACCAGTAAAGGGTTCTCATCACCCGAGGGATAGTGAAACGCTACATGTTAAAAAGGTGGACTTTGTATTATTTATTGCAATGGTCATAAACTACATCACATTTCACAGCCGAGACGGTGCAAGAACTCCTGTCGGTGAATGTAGCCCTATCACAGGCCGATGAGCAAGGATGTATTTTGGAGTGGACTGTGATTGAAGAAGGGTGATGTTTTATTTATTTATGTTTAATTTAGTTCGCGTGTTTTATTTTGTATGCTGTCGTTTTCCCCCTTTCCCGGCACGTTCTTTTTTTGTTTCTTATTGTTGGTAAAGTAGGGGTATAGCTTTAAAAATGTAAGTGCATTGTGGGTAACGCAGTAAGTTATCTTCCGTTAGTTTACGCAATTGTTGTGCGAAGGAGATGTAGGGGAACTGTGAGCCACGCTCGTTTTGCTCCATTTGCCCGTTATTTTATCATAATGACTACCTCACATGGTGTACAAGTTTAATAAATGTAAACTACTTCAGTGGAATTCCAGACTATCTCGTCATTAGCAGTGGATAAGATCCCCAAATGTGGAAATTACACCAGAGCATTCGTAAATTAGTCGGGACGACTACGGTCTGGAGGCGAGGAAGGAAAGATAACATTATTCAATACCCCGTCCAGTTAGTGCCAGTTATGCACCATTAACATTGGATGCCAACCGCCGTTAAACCCGATCGAAGAAGAATATAAGATAACATATTCGTATAGCAATTGTGTTATTCGAAGTTCAATATGCTTGTCTAGACTCTAGTTGGTTGATAAACGAGGTAAGTAGAGAATGAGCGAAAGAGGCTGATTCGTTACTGTTATAACCAACGTTTGCTCGCTAACTTTAGCTCGCGAGTGATGTGAAATGTTCCTAGCTACATCCATCTAGGTTAGATAGCTGGCTTTCAATACAGCTATACATATTGTTCACATCAAGCTAGTTAATAGCTGCATAGTAGAGCTTATATTTATCACATTGAGCTAGCTAGCTATCCGCACATGCTTCCTATTAACCGCCCATCACTAACTGATACCTTACTCTCTCGTCTCAGATTGCCACCTGATATACGTTGTCTGAGTGACACCTGCCGAATGTAGCAACGTTACTATTCGAAAGCCCTGGACTGTGACCAAGATCATGGACAAAGGTATATACATCTCTTGGTTGTCTGTCAACCGCTTGTTGTAAGTTGTTGCCATATATGTTGTCATCATAATCCATAGACTCCAGTGTCTAACATCGAAGTCTGTCTCCGTTTGGGGACAGATATACAGGCAGGCGCTGCAATTGCGTCTGTGGTTGGTACACAGATTGGAGCAGCTGGGACACAGAGCCGGTCAGAGGATGAGGAGTCGACTGGGATAAAAGACATCAAAAGAACAGCAACACAGGCTTTCGTTGGGGGTGGCGGTGTTGTGCCCAAACGCAGGAGCTCTTCAAGGTTAGACTGTTACTCACTTGTGTCAATGTAACAGTATAGCTTCCGTCCCTCTCCCCGCCCCAACCTGGGCTCGAACTAGGGACCCTCTGCGCACATCAACAACTGACACCCCACGAAGCGTCTTTACCCATGGCGCCACAAAAGCCGCGGTCCTTGCAGTGCAAGGGGAACAACTACTTAAGGTCGTAGAGCGAGTGACGTCACCGATTGAAACGCTATTAGCACGCACCACCGCTAACTAGCTAGCCATTTCACCGGTTACATCAAATCAAATGTTATTTGTTACATTTGCCAAATACAACAGGTGTAGACCTTACAGTGAAATGCTTACTTACAAGTCCTTAACCAACAATGCAGTTTTAAGAAAATACCCCCAAAAATTAAGAAATCAAAGTAACAAATAATTAAAGAGCAGCAGAGGGGATACCAGTACAGAGTCAATGTGCAGGGGCACTGGTTAGTTGAGGTTGAGGAAATATGTACATGTAGGTAGAGTTATTAAAGTGGCTATGCATAGATAATAACAACAGCGAGTAGCAGCGGTATAAAAGAGAGGGAGGGGGGGCAATGCAAATAGTCTGGGTAGCCATTTTATTAGATGTTCAGGAGTCTTATGGTTTGGGGGTAGAAGCTGTTTGGACCTAGACTTGGTGCTCCAGGAAACCGCTTGCTGTGCGGTAGCAGATGTCCAGCTTAATGTTATAGCTTACTCTGAAAGCACCTTTTCCAGCTTCAATCTTTCCACTAGTTTTAAACTGAAAGATGAACATGACACCTTGTACAGTTCAGTGACTCAAATGAACTGCCTACACATCTGACCATTTGTTCTGCATCACCTACCTACTGAATATGTAGTAGGCCTGGCGAAAAGATACAATGCCTTGCATAAGTATTCACCCCCTTGGCGTTTCTCCTATTTGTTGCATTACAACCTGTAATTTAAATTGATTTTTATTTGGATTTCATGTAATGGACATACACAAAATAGTCCAAATTGGTGAAGTGAAATAAAAAAATTAACTTCTTTCTTAAAAAAAACAAAAAAAACCCGGAAAAGTGGTGTGTACATATATATTCGTTCCCTTTGCTATGAAGCCCCTAAATAAGATCTGGTGCAACCAGTAACCTTCAGAAGTCACATAATTAGTTAGATTGCACACAGGTGAACTTTATTTAAGTGTCACATGATCTCAGTATATATATATTCTGAAAGGCCCCAGAGTTAGCAACACCACTAAGCAAGGGGCACCACCTAGCAAGCGGCACTACCTAGCAAGCGGCACTATGAAGACCAAGGAGCTCTCCAAACAGGTCAGGGACAAAGATGTGGAGAAGTACAGATCAGAGTTAGGTTATAAAAAAATATCAGAAACTTTGAAAATCCCACGGCGCACCATTAAATCCATTATTAAAAAATAGAAAGAATATGGCACCACAACAAACCTGCCAAGAGGGCTGCCCACCAAAACTCACGAACCAGGCAAGGAAGGCATTAATCAGAGAGGCAACAAAGAGACCAAAGATAACCCTGAAGGAGCTGCAAAGCTCCACAGCAGAGATTGGAGTATGTCCATAGGACCACTTTAAGCCGTACACTCCCAGATTTGGGCATTACGGAAGAGTGGCCAGAAAAAAATAAGCAAACATGTTTGGTGTTCGCCAAAAGGCATGTGGGATACTCCCCAAACATATGGAAGAAGGTACTCTGGTCAGATGAGACTAAAATTTAGGTTTTTGGCCATCAAGGAAAATGCTATGTCTGGTGCAAACCCCGAGAATACCATCCCTACAGTGAAGCGTGGTGGCAGCATCATGCTGTAGGGAGGTTTTTCATCGGCAGGGACTGGGAAACTGGTCAGAATTGAAGGAATGATGGATGGCTCTAAATACAGGGAAATTCTTGAGGGAAACCTGTTTCAGTCTTCCAGAGATTTGAGACTGGGGCAGAGGTTCACCTTCCAGCAGGACAATGACCCTAAGCATACTGCTAAAGTAACACTTGAGTGGTTTAAGGGGAAACATTTAAATGTCTTGGAATGGCCTAGTCAAAGCCCAGACCTCAATCCAATTGAGAATCTTTTTTTATTTAACTAGGCAAGTCAGTTAAGAACAAATTCTTATTTTCAATGACAGCCTAGGAAGAGTGGGTTAACTGCCTTGTTCAGGGGCAGAACGACAGATTTGTACCTTGTCAGCTCAGCAATTTGAACTTGCAACCTTTCAATTACTAGCCCAATGCTCTAACCACTAGGCTACCCTGCTGCCCCAGAATCTGTGATATGACTTATTATTTCTTGTTTGTTTCACAATGAAAAAATATATATATTTTGCATCTTCAAAGTGGTAAATCTTGTGTAAATCAAATGATACAAACCCCCCAAATATCCATTTTAATTCCAGGTTGTAAGGCAACAAAATAGGAAAAATGCCAACGGTATACTTTCGCAAGCCACTGTAGCTCAGGGTTGCTGTCTGTTGCCGCTCTGGTGGCTATATGATATCTAACCTGTTCCTCTCTTACTCCCAGGTCAATTAAGAGGAAGAAGTTTGATGATGAGCTGGTGGAGAGCAGCCTGGCCAAGTCATCTAGCAGGGCCAAGGGTCCACCTGTCATCGAGCCAATCCGCTGCTCTGGGAGCGAACCCTCATTCAATGAGAAGAAGAAGGTGGAGGGAAGGAATTGAATCCAAAGAGAGGGTGGTGTTATTGTGGGTAGCTCATACGAGAAACGTAGAGGGAGATACCGGTAGTTGTTCAATTTGCTCTATTATGCTTTTTATATGGTCAGGTCTTTCTTTGCTTCTTGACTCTTGATCATCACCCTATTAAATGGCATGTAAGGGTGATACCTAATAAGGGTGTCTGAAAGATGACAAAATGCCTACTAGTGTAAATGCTGAATGAGGCGAAGGAGATGCCTCATTGGTTCCACTCCTCCATGCCCCCTTATGTTAGGTGTCCAAGTCCAGCACGACCCTCATGCTGCCCCTCACCATGATGATCAGCCCCCCATCCATTGCCAAGAGGGTGAAGAAGAGTAAGCAGCCCCTCCAGATCACCAAAGACCTGGGACGCTGGAAACCCACTGACGACCTGCTGCTCATCAATGCAGTGCTACAGGTAACAGATCTAAATATAATTTAAGATACACTATTGAAATAAACTGAACAAAAATATAAATGCAAAATGGAAAGTGTTGGTTTCATGAGCTGAAATAAAAAATCCCAGACATTGTCCATACGCACAAAAACTGTATTTCTCTCAACTTTTGTGCACAAATTTGTTTACATCTCTGTTGGTGAGCATTTCTCCTTTTCCAAGATAATCCATCCACCTGACAGGTGTGGCATATCAAGAAGCTGATTAAACAACATGATCATTACACAGGTGCACATTGTGCTGGGGACAATAAAAGGCCACTTGAAAATGTGCAGTTTTGTCACACAACACAATGCCACAGATATATCAAGTTTTCAGGGAGCGTGCAATTGGCATGCTGACTGCAGGAATGTCCACCAGAGCTGTTGCCAAAGAATTGAATGTTAATTTATTTACCATAAACTGCTTCCGTTGTTTTTGAGAATTTGGCAGTACGTCTCCAACCAGCCTCACAACTGCAAACCAAGTGTCACCACGCCAGCCCAGGACCTCCACATCTGACTTCTTCACCTGCGGAATCATCTGGGGGGGGCCTCCAAGGCCCACCCATGGCTGCACCCCTGCCCAGTTCGGTGAAATCAGTAGATTAAGGCCTGATTTATTTATTTCAATTGCCTTATTTACTTATGAACTGTAACTTGGTAAAAACGTTAAAATTGTTGCATGTTGCGTTTTACATTTTTGTTCAGTATATAACTGAATTATCAGTGCTATAAATCATTGGAATTTTGCAGATAGTGTACTGTGTAAACATCGACCTTGATTAATGTAAATTGTGAACTCTCAATGTGTTTGATGTATCCAGATTATTTTTCTATGGATGTAAACTCAGCAAAAAAAGAAACGTCTTCTCACTGTCAACTGTGTTTATTTTCAGCAAACTTAACATGTTTAAATATTTGTAGGAACATAAGATTCAACAACTGAGACATAAACTGAACAAGTTCCACAGACATGTGACTAACAAAGGGGGGGTCAAAATCAAAAGTAACAGTCAGTATCTGGTGTGGCCGTCAGCTGCATTAAGTACTGCAGTGCGTCTCCTCATAGACTGCACCAGATTTGCCCGTTCTTGCTGTGAGATGTTTCCCCACTCTTCCACCAAGGCAGCTGCAAGTTCCTGGACATTTCTGGGGGCGAATGGCCCTAGCCCTCACCCTCCGATCCAACAGGTTTGAGACATGCTCAATGGGATTGAGATCTGGGCTCTTTGCTGGCCATGGCAGAACACTGACATTCCTGTCTTGCAGGAAATCACGCACAGAACGAGCAGTATGGCTGGTGGCATTGTCATGCTGGAGGGTTATGTCAGGATGAGCCTGCAGGAAGGGGACCACATGAGGAGGATGTCTTCCCTGTAGCGCATTGCATTGAGATTGCCTGCAATGACACCAAGCTCAGCCCGATGATGCTGTGACACACTGCCCCAGACCATGACGGACCCTCCACCTCCAAAATAAAATTGTAGACCTGCACCAGGCTGGGAAGACTGAATCTGCAATAGGTAAGCAGCTTGGTTTGAAGAAATCAACTGTAGGAGCAATTATTAGGAAATGGAAGACATACAAGACCACTGATAATCTCCCTCGATCTGGGGCTCCACGCAAGATCTCACCCCGTGGGGTCAAAATGATCACAAGAACGGTGAGCAAAAATCCCAGAAGCACACGGGGGGACCTAGTGAATGACCTGCAGAGAGCTGAGACCAAAGTAACAAAGCCTACCATCAGTAACACACTACGCCGCCAGGGACTCAAATCCTGCAGTGCCAGACGTGTCCCCCTGCTTAAGCCAGTACATGTCCAGGCCCGTCTGAAGTTTGCTAGAGAGCATTTGGATAATCCAGAAGAGGATTGGGAGAATGTCATATGGTCAGATGAAACCAAAATATAACTTTTTGGAATAAACTCAACTCGTCGTGTTTGGAGGACAAAGAATGCTGAGTTGCATCCAAAGAACACCATACCTACTGTGAAGCATGGGGCTGGAAACATCATGCTTTGGGGCTGTTTTTCTGCAAAGGGACCAGGACGACTGATCCGTGTAAAGGAAAGAATGAATGGGGCCATGTATCGTGAAATTTTGAGTGAAAACCTCCTTCCATCAGCAAGGGCATTGAAGATGAAACGTGGCTGGGTCTTTCAGCATGACAAAAACACCGCCCGGGCAACGAAGGAGTGGCTTCGTAAGAAGCATTTCAAGGTCCTGGAGTGACCTAGCCAGTCTCCAGATCTCAACCCCATAGAAAATCTTTGGAGGGAGTTGAAAGTCCGTGTTGCCCAGCGACAGCCCCAAAACATCACTGCTCTAGAGGAGATCTGCATGGAAGAATGGGCCAAAATACCAGCAACAGTGTGTGAAAACCTTGTGAAGACTTACAGAAAACGTTTGACCTGTGTCATTGCCAACAAAGGGTATATAACAAAGTATTGAGATAAACTTTTGTTATTGACCAAATACTTATTTTCCACCATAATTTGCAAATAAATTCATTAAAAATCCTACAATGTGATTTTCTGGATTTTTTTTCTCATTTTGTCTGTCATAGTTGAAGTGTACCTATGATGAAAATTACAGGCCTCTCTCATCTTTTTAAGTGGGAGAACTTGCACAATTGGTGGCTGACTAAATACTTTTTTGCCCCACTGTATATATATATATATATAAAATATAGGGACGTTTCTTATTTTGCTGAGTGAGTGTGTGAGTGAGTGTGTGTATGTATGTATGTATGTATGTATGTATGTATGTATGTATGTATGTATATATGTGTGTGTGTGTGTGTATATATATATATATATATATATATGTATGTGTGTGTGTGTATATATATATTAGTGACTAACAATAATAATTAAAAATAATGTGGCTATACGGTGCATTTGAAAGTATTCAGACCCCTTGACTTTTTCCACATTTTGTTATGTTACAGCCTTATTCTAAAATTGATTCGTTTCTTTCCTCATCAATCTACACACAATAACCCATAATGACAAAGCAAAAACGTATTTTTTTCCCCCCTCAAATTTATAATAAATGAAATATCACATTTTACAGAAGTAATTCAGACCCTTTACTCAGTACTTTGTTGAAGCATCATAGGCAGCGATTACAGGCTTGAGTCTTCTTGGGTATGACGCTACTACAAATACACACCTGTATTTGGGGAGTTTCTCCCATTCTTTTCTGCAGATCCTCTCAAGCTCTGTCAGGTTGGATGGGGAGCATCGCAGCACAGCTATTTTCAGGTCTCTCCAGAGATGTTCGATCGGGTTCAAGTCCGGGCTCTGGTTGGGCCACTCAAGCACATTGAGGCTTGTCCTGAAGCCACTCCTGCGATGTCTTGGCTGTGTGTTTAGGGTCGTTGTCCTGTTGGAAGGTGAACCTTTGCCCCAGCCTGAGGTCCTGAGCGCTTTGGAACATGTTTTCATCAAGGATCTCTCTGTACTTTGCTCTGTTCATCTTTCCCTCGATCCTTACTAGTCTCCCAGTCCCTACCGCTGAAAAACATCCACACATCATGATGGTGCCACCACCATGCTTCACCGTAGGGATGGTGCCAGGTTTCCTCCAGACGTGACGCTTGCCATTCAGGCTAAAGAGTTAAATCTTGTTTCTCATGGTCTGAGAGTCCTTTAGGTGGCTTTTGGCAAACTCCAAACGGGCTATCATGTGCCTTTTACTGAGGAGTGGTTTCCGTCTGGCCACTACCATAAAGGCATGATTTGGTGGAGTGCTGCAGAGATGGTTGTGCTTCTGGAAGGTGCTCCCATCTCCACAGAAGAGCTCTGTCAGAGTGACCATTGGGTTCTTGGTCACCTCCCTGACCAAGGCCCTTCTCCCCCGATTGCTCAGTTTGGCTGGGCAGCCAGCTCTAAGAACAGTCTTGGTGATTCCAAACTTCTTCTGTTTAAGAATGATGGAGGCCACTGTGTTCTTGGGGACCTTCAATGCTGCAGACATTTTTTTGGTACCCTTCCCCAGATCTGTGCCTTGACACAATCTTGTCTCGGAGCTCTACAGACAATTCCTTTTACCTCATGGCTTGGTTTTTGCTCTGACATGCACTGTCAACTGTGGGACCTTGTATAGACCGGTGTGTGCCTTTCCTAATCATGTCCAATCAATTGAATTTACCAGAGTTGTAGAAACATCTCAAGGTTGATCAATGGAAACAGGATGCACCTGAAATCAATTTATAGTCTTATAGCAAAGGGTCTGAATGCTTTAAATCAGGTATTTATGTTGTTAATCCATTTGCAAAATGTTTTTCGTTTTGTCATTATGGGGTATTGTGCAGGGGTACGAGGTAATTGAGGTAGCTATGTACGTATAGTAGGGGTAAAGTGACTAGGCAACCAGATGGACAGTAGCAGCAGTGGATGTGGTCCAGTGTGTGGGCATTGTCAGTGCAAGAGAGTTGATGCAAAAAAGGGTCAATGCAGGTAGTCTGGGTAGCCATTTGATTCACTATTTAGAAGTCATTGCTTGGGGTAGAATCTGTTCAGAGTCCTGTTGGTTCCAGACTTGGTTCAGGCCATGCAGTAGCAGAGAGAACAGTCTGAGTTGGGTGGTTGAAGTCTTAGATTTTTCTTTGGCCCTTCCCCTGACACCGCTTGGCAGGGAGCTCGGCCCCAGTGATGTACTAGGCCGTACTTGCCGCCCTCTATAGCGCTTTGCGGTCGGGTCCTTGCAGTTGCTGTACCAAGCTGTGGTGCAGCTGTAAAACATTTTCATGATCTGAGGGCCCATGCCAAATCTTTTCAGGCTGCTGAGGGGGAAGAAGCATTGTCGTGCCCTCTTCACAACTGTGTGGGTGGGGGTGTATGGACCATGTTAATTCCTTAGTGATGTGGACACAGAGGAGCTCTCGACCCGCTCCACTACAGCCCCATCGATGTTGAGGGAAAGGTTGTTTTCCTTGCGCCACACTGCCAGGTCTGACCTCTTCCCTATAGGCTGCCTCATCATCGTCAGTGGTCAGTCATGTCGTCAGCAGACTTGATGGTGTTGGAGTCGTGTGTGGCAGTGCAGTCGTGGGTGAACGGGGATTACAGGAGGTGACTAAGCACACACCCCTGAGGGGTCCCTGTGTTGATGATCAGACTGGCGGAAGTGTTGTTGCCTACCCTCAACGCCTGGTGGCAGCACATTAGGAAGTCCAGATCCAGTTGCAGAGGGAGGTGTTCAGTCCCAGGGTCCTGAGCTTGATATTTAGTATTTGTTAGGATCCCCAATTAGCTGCTGCCGAGGCATCGGCTACTCTACCTGGGGTTCAAACAGGAAACAACACATTTGAAACTGCATAATATACATACATAGCACTAAATCTACAATACAATTTAGCCATTCAGCAGACGCTCCCATCCAGAACGACCCACAGCCAGTGCATTCATCTTAATATAGCCAGGCGAGACAATCACATATCACAGTCATATCCCAACAATTTATCACATACATTATACAATACAAAATGTATTAACATTTCTGTTTCTCTTCACAGTCCCTGTCGTGCCATAAGTTGTTCTTTTATCTTTTTTTTTAACTGGTTTTATTGCTAGCTTGAGTTTCCTGGGGTGGCAGAGTTCCATTTTGTCATGGCTTTATTTAATACTGTGTTTCCCAGCCTTTGTTCCGGACCTAAAGACTGTGAAGAGACCTCTGGTTGCATGTTGTGTGATACCGATGAGTGTTCGAAGTGTCAGAACTGTGTGCCAACTGCTTGAACAGACAGATAAGTACCTTCAACCCCTCACACAACAACTAATACCGATGCGGTCAATCTCTGAACTTTGAGCTAGGAGAGATTGACATGCATGCCGTTGACATTCGCCCTGCGTGTACATCTAAGTGCAATACGTGCAATTTGCAATAAGTGCAACGGCATGTGCAACGGCAAGTGCAATTTGTCTATGTTCTTCTTTGCTGCAACTGACCACACAACTGGACACTAGTCCAGGTGCAACCAAACTCGGGCCTGTGGGACCTGTCTGGTTGACTGAGATGTTAAGAAAGCAGAGCAACGCCTTATCTTGGACAGACCTCTTCCCATTTTAGCAACCATTGAGTCAATTTGTTTTGACCATGATACATTAGCTTGCTATCTAGGTTTTGGTCCTCCAATAATCGGCATCGGCGTTGAAAAATAATAATCAGCCGACCTCTAGTATGGAGCGCATCCCTGTTACTTCCTGTTTTAGTTTTTGCTTGTAAGCAGGAAGCAGGAGGATAGTTTTGATCTGATTTAGCCTTCAAACAATGTGCAATAGTGTAATGAAATGTAGCTTTAAAAATGGTTGGAAAGGCCTCCCAAGTGGTGCAGCGGGATAAGGCAATGTTTGAGGCGTCACTACAGACCCGGGTACGATCCCAGGCTGTGTCACTTCCGGCCATGACCGGAAGACCCATGAGGCGGCACACAATTGGCCCAGCATTGTCCGGGTTAGGGGAGGGTTTGGCCGGCCGCAATTTCCTTGTCCCATTGCACACTAACGACTCCTTGTGGCGGGCCGGGCACCTGCAAGCTGACTCTGGTCGCCAGCTGGATGGTGTTTCCTCCGACACATTGGTGCGTCTGGCTTCCGGTTTAAGTGAGCAGTGTGTCAAGAAGCAGTGAGGCTTGCCAGGATTGTGTTTTGGAGGACACATGGCTCTCGACCTTCGCCTCGCTCTCGAGTCCGTAGAAGAGTTGCAGCGATGGGACAAGACTGTAACTACCAAATGGATATCACGAAATTGGCGAGAAAAAGGGGTAAAAGTAAAAAGCTGTACTGCAGCTTTTAGCAGTACCAAGGGACTCGTGATTCGGGTATAAAGGACTCGGACTCAAACACAAAGAACTTGGGACTCAGACTCAAGGTTTAGAAAGTTGACTACATCGCTGCCCATGGCCATCTCCTACTATCTACTTCATATCTTTTTCCTTTCTCTCTCGTCTTTCTCTCTCCCTTTACCACATTTAACCACCACTATCAAATCTGTTTTACCCTTAGTTATTTAACCTCAAGACTGTTAATGTAATAGTTGACATATTCTCTTTGATTTGACTGGTCAAGTAAAGGAAAATGAATCTGTGTGAATGTGTTCTACCCCTTTCTCTGTGTTGTAGGTTGGCATGGCAGGCGATGCGACTGCTTCATCCGGAGGCCATTGCGGCGATCCAGAGCAAAGCGCTCTTCAGTCAGGCTGAGGAGGTTCTGCTGGCTAAGATTCTTTCAGTGAGTGAGTCTTGGGTTTCTATGGTGATTTGAAATATGGAGTCACATGAGGGGAAGAAGGCCCAGATCTTGCTCTTGAAATATGGAGTGAGTCAGCTCCTACACAAAGCAACGCCCAAATATAGACTTGTGTAAAGGCTTGATGCTCTCCATTACATCTCAACCTTTTAATCATACACACAGTTCAGAGATGGTTAAATAAACATCATAAGCCAGAACCATATACAGTCCACACCATATGCATACTGAAGCTAAACATATTTAAATTTGGTTTTATTCCAGTTTTATTTTGAATTTGAGTACAGAATGTTACCTTTTATTTGAGGGTATTTTCATACCTACTGTACTGTTTAGAAATAAAAGCACATGTATCTAGTTTGAAGAAGTCTTAAGTGTTTAGACATTCACTTACAGAGTATTGAAGAAGTCAACAGTGTAATTTTTGGTCCCATAATCCTAGCAATTAATGACTACATCAAGCTTGTGACTCTTCAAACTTGCTGGATGCATTTGCAGTTTGTTTTTGTTGTTTTGAATTACATTTTGCACAATAGGAGCTGAATAATGTTTTGTCACTTATATTATAAGTGAGAATAGATGTTTCTGAACACATTACTCCAGTCATCATTCACAATTCAGTTATTGGTGACTAACCCAAAACAAACTGCAAATGCGTCCAACGAGTTTGTAGAGTCCCAAGCTTGATGTAGTCATTGTGTGCAAGGAATCTGGTACCAAATACTAAACATTTGACTAGTTTAATACACAATAGGTGAATTTGTCCAAATACTTACGATTTCTTAAAATGACGGGGACTAGATGCATAAAGTGCTTTCATTTCTAAATGGTTAAACAGATATGTATTTGCTTATGACCTTGCCTACACCTACCGACTAGTGTTTTTTAAATTATATTAGCAAAAAAATGTTTTATTTGGAATGGCCTATTTATTTAATGAATATGAATTCGGAGGGCAGAAATTAAATATTTAAGTATTAGACGTCACTAAAGGCTTCAGTTATACTTGAATCCGGACTAGTTCTCCACCAGATTAGTAAGAATGTCTCAACCCATGTTCAAGAATGGCCTTTTTCCCTTTTTTCAGATTACAACCTCTCACTTTCGGTTATTTGAAAATGAAATCATCTCCAAATATTGCTATTTTTAAAACAAGTCATAGTAAGTTGGTTGCAATTTCAGTTTAATCCACCAGAAAATACAACAAGTATTATGGTTAAACTCAAATATATTAATGAATAAAACAATATTAAAAAATACAAGGTATAAACTTTGTAAATTAGATAAGTAGGACTGGTGGAGTTAAGTCACACATGCAGCTATCAAAAACATATGTAAATGTCTGCTCTACTCAAAATTACAACCAACTAATTGCAGCATTACAGCAAAAATGGAAGAGGCAAGTGGAAGGGGCAGAAAGTAAGGAAGTTGTCTGTCGGCCCTGCGTGAAAGACCAAAATTGGCTGAAGAAAATTGTGATATAAAAAAAAGAATACCCGTTTCATTTAAGAACCCCAAAAATTGACAGCTGTGCCATATAGATTGCAAAATAATTGGGTAGATATTTTCGATGTACCGATTCCATGGCACATGGTTTATGAAACGATACACAAAACTAAGCCAGATTCAAAACTTTGAATTTTTTTATTGAAATTATTATGCAAAATAGAATGTTGTATCCCCCATTTTATATAACCATCGCAGCTCTGTAGATTTTGCTGTGAAAAGACAATCATTAGATCATTTGTTTTCGTACTGTCCATATGTAGCTTGTTTTTGGTTCAGGAATGGCCGAAGAATTGCATCATTTACCTGGCGCTAACTCTGAAAATACCACTGCTGGATGATTAAAAAAAAAAGTCATAGTCAATCAATCAATAATATAATTATTAGGGATGCACCGATGTTACATTTTGGGCCGATAGCGATATCCTATATTTTCCTTGCCAAAAGAAAACGATACAGATAACAATAACCGATTTATAAAAATGTTTGTGGCCTTTAAAGCATTCTAATACAGTTAAATAGTTAACACACACAAACACACATGGATGCAGTGGTCTAAGGCACTGCATCTCAGTGCAAGAGGGATCACTACGGTCCCTGGTTCGAATCCAGGCTGTATCACATCCGGCCGTGATTGGGAGTCCTATAGGGCGGCGCACAATTGGCCCAACGTCGTCCAGGGTAGGCCGTCATTGTAAATAAGAATTTGTTCTTAACCTGTCTGGTCTAGGGGGCAGTATTTTCACGGCCGGATAAAAAAACGTACCCGATTTAAACTGGTTACTACTCTTGCCCAGAAACGAGAATATGCATATTATTAGTAGATTTTGATAGAAAACACTCTGAAGTTTCTAAAACTGTTTGAATGGTGTCTGTGAGTATAACAGTATTCATATGGCAGGCAAAAACCTGAGAAAATTCCAAGCAGGAAGTGGCCTGTCTGAGAATTTGTAGTTCTTCTTTTGATTCTCTATCAAAACTACAGTATCTGTGGGGTTACGTAGCACTTTCTAAGGCTTCCATTGGCTCTCTAAAGCCTTCAGAAAGCAGATTGAGGCGTCTCCTGTCTCTGGGCAGAGTATAGTAGCTCAGTTTCTCAGTGGTCTGCCTGGTGACAAAGAGATTGGATATGCGCGTTCACGCGACCATGCTGTTTTTTCTTTTCCTCTTTGAATGAATTATCTATTGTCCGGTTGGAATATTATCGCTATTTTACGAGAAAAATACCATAAAAATTGATTTTTAACAGCGTTTGACATGCTTCTAAGTACGGTAATGGAACATTTTGAATTTTTTTGGTCTCGAAATGCGCTCGCGCGTTACCCTTTGGATAGTGACCTGAACGCACGAACAGAACGGAGGTATTTGGACATAACTATGGATTATTTGGAACAAAAACAACATTTCTTGTGGAAGTAGCAGTCCTGGGAGTGCATTCTGACGAAGATCAGCAAAGGTAATACAATTTTTCTAATACTAATTCTGAGTTTAGTGTGCCCCGAACTTGGCGGGTGTCTGAATAGCTCACCATGATGGCTGAGCTATGTACTCAGAATATTGCAAAATGTGCTTTCGCCGAAAAGCTATTTTAAAATTTGACAGCGATTGTATAAAGGAGTTCTGTATCTATAATTCTTAAAATAATTGTTATGTATTTTGTCAACATTTATGATGAGTCATTTAGTAAATTCACCGGAAGTTTTTGGTGGGAATACATTTTCTGAACATCATACGCCAATGTAAAAAGCTGTTTTTTTATATAAATATGAACTTGATTGAACAAAACATGCATGTATTGTATAACATAATGTCCTAGGAGTGTCATCTGATGAAGATCATCAAAGGTTAGTGCTTCATTTAGCTGTGTTTTGGGTTTTTGTGACATATATGCTTGCTTGGAAAATGGCTGTGTGATTATTTTGGGCTATGTACTCTCCTAACATAATCTAATGTTTTGCTTTCGCTGTAAAGCCTTTTTGAAATCGGACAATGTGGTTAGATTAACGAGAGTCTTATCTTTAAAATGGTGTAAAATAGACGTATGTTTGAAAAATTGAAATTATTGCATTTTTTAGGTTTTTGTATTTCGCGCCACGCTGTTCCACTGGCTGTTGAATAGAGTGGGACGGTCACGTCCCACCTAGCCCATAGAGGTTAACTGACTTGCCTAGTTAAATAAAGGTTACACACACACTCACCAAAAACTTATTTTGTTGGCATGTACGTATGTCCCCATTAACAGTAAAATATAATCAAAACCTATTTCTTTCACTTACCTGCTGTGCTGTTTCGTTGTTCATTTGTTCAGTCATTTCATTCTCAACCAGGATTTCATCATACATGTCAAGCAGTGAAGTTTCAGCTCTGTCTGTCTGTGGCCTCTCGCCCTCGGATGTGCACTGTGTCCGTTTCCATCTTGTCCAGCTGTGTATGTAACATTTCACGTAAACTCTGTTTCTTGTCTGCATCGAAGTAGTGGTCCTTGTACATAGCATTGAGCATGGTGGTGACACAGTAAAGAGGCTCAGAGAATTCCACGGAATCGCTTATTCACAGCATCGAGTACTTTTGTAAGTTTTTACCCCACGGTCTGTCGGCAGTTTTGTTGAGCAGGCAGCCATGACAGAGGGTATCACGTCTGCTGCAGACGCAGTTGATGAGCTTATTTCTCGAGTCTCAGTTGTTTGAATGGTGCTAGGAGTGTGTTCATGTTTCAAACATGTTCTCAAATGCCATTGAAATGGCAGCGGCGGTATGAGAACCAGCACATTCTTGTGCATGCAATATGGCTTTCCTCAGTACGAAATACTCCTGAGTCTGACTGTGCTGTCAGGCTCAGCATGCTCATGGGGCTGACATCGCTGGTCCAAATGTCAGTTGTGAAGCTAATAGCAGTGACGCCCATAGCAAGTAGCTCATGGATGTGTTTCAACAATACTGTGTAACTCCAGTAGGGCAACATCTGAAAAATAGCACCTACTTGGTAGTGTGTACCGGGGCTCAAGGTGCTTGACCAGGCGGCGAAAGCCAACATCATCCACGACAAAGAACGGTTGATTGTCAAGGGCAAAGAATTCCATTATCTTGGCGTTAATGGATTTTGCCTTTCAGTTGTCTTGCTGAAATGTTCTTACTCTTTCAAATGACTGCTTGACTTGAAGTTGTTGGTAGTGTGCTCTTAGTATGTTTATACTTTTGTTCTGTGTAGCACTGTATTTTTCATGGCGTCATTACGTCATCTACCTACGTTATATAGGTATGCACGTCAGCTTCGACATCGATTTTGCACATCGCCGTTAAACTAGACATCGGGCCGATGACAATGTTGGCATTTTCGCAAATATCGTCCGATTCCGATATGCTCACCAATATAACGTACATCCGTAATAATTATACTCTTAGCAAAAATGTTTCTTTAATTTGCAATATGTAGAATCTATGAGAATAGAGGTTCAGAACTTTTGTGAAACAGCACAGTTGAAAAATATATGGCAAATAGAAATCAAAACGAGATGGTGTTGAGGGGTTGAGTGGAGCTGAAGGATGGGACTAAAAACAAACAAAAAATAACTATTGTAAAATGTATTGTGTCCGTAAATGTGTTGCTGTCCATTATGTGTTGCTGTCCATTAGTTTACTCCACTTAGGGGAGGGATGGTAGGGTTAGGGGAAAATAAAGTAATTTTGCTTTGTCATTATGGGGTATTGTGTGTATGTTGCTGAGGAAAATGTTTTATTTAATCAATTTTAGAATAAGGCTGTAACATAACAAAATGTGGAAAAAGTCAAGGGGTCTGAATACTTTCCGAATGCACTGTATATAGTTACAAATAAAATATGGGGGATTGGAAATGATGCAGACAATTACATTGATGGGAGCCACAATCTATCTGCAATATTAAAGCTGATCTGTATGAAAATACACTTTAATAAAAAATGACTTTCTATACAAAATGCTGGAGGATAGAGCCACATGTAACATTTCAGCTTCATTGTCCAAATACATATGGTGTGGACTTCATATACACGTGCATATAGTCATTTACATGCACTTGTGTGTGTACAGTGAGGGAAAAAAGTATTTGATCCCCTGCTGATTTTGTACGTTTGCCCACTGACAAAGAAATGATCAGTCTATAATTTTAATGGTAGGTTTATTTGAACAGTGAGAGACAGAATAACAACAACAAAAAATCCTGAAAACACATGTCAAAAATGTTATAAATTGATTTGCATTTTAATGAGGGAAATAAGTATTTGACCCCTCTGCAAAACATGACTTAGTACTTGGTGGCAAAACCCTTGTTGGCAATCACAGAGGTCAGACGTTTCTTGTAGTTGGCCACCAGGTTTGCACACATCTCAGGAGAGATTTTGTCCCACTCCTCTTTGCAGATCTTCTCCAAGTCATTAAGGTTTCGAGGCTGACGTTTGGCAACTCGAACCGTCAGCTCCCTCCACAGATTTTCTATGGGATTAAGGTCTGGAGACTGGCTAGCCACTCCAGGACCTTAATGTGCTTCTTCTTGAGCCACTCCTTTGTTGCCTTGGCCGTGTGTTTTGGGTCATTGTCATGCTGGAATACCCATCCAAGACCCGTTTTCAATGCCCTGGCTGAGGGAAGGAGGTTCTCACCCAAGATTTGACGGTACATGGCCCCGTCCATCGTCCCTTTGATGCGGTGAAGTTGTCCTGTCCCCTTAGCAGAAAAACACCCCCAAAGCATAATGTTTCCACCTCCATGTTTGACGGTGGGGATGGTGTTCTTGGGATCATAGGCAGCATTCCTCCTCCTCCAAACACGGCGAGTTGAGTTGATGCCAAAGAGCTCCATTTTGGTCTCAACTGACCACAACACTTTCACCCAGTTGTCCTCTGAATCATTCAGATGTTCATTGGCAAACTTCAGACGGGCATGTATATGTGCTTTCTTGAGCAGGGGGACCTTGTGGGCGCTGCAGGATTTCAGTCCTTCACGGCGTAATGTGTTACCAATTGTTTTCTTGGTGACTATGGTCCCAGCTGCCTTGAGATCATTGACAAGATCCTCCCGTGTAGTTCTGGGCTGATTCCTCAACGTTGTCATGATCATTGCAACTCCACGAGGTGAGATCTTGCATGCAGCCCCAGGCCGAGGGAGATTGACAGTTCTTTTGTGTTTCTTCCATTTGCGAATAATCGCACCAACGGTTGTCAAATTCTCACCAAGCTGCTTGGCGATGGTCTTCTAGCCCATTCCAGACTTGTGTAGGTCTACAATCTTGTCCCTGACATCCTTGGAGAGCTCTTTGGTCTTGGCCATGGTGGAGAGTTTGGAATCTGATTGATTGATTGCTTCTGTGGACAGGTGTCTTTTATACAGGTAACAAACTGAGATTAGAAGCACTCCCTTTAAGAGTGTGCTCCTAATCTCAGCTCGTTACCTGTATAAAAGACACCTGGGAGCCAGAAATCTTTCTGATTGAGAGGGGGTCAAATACTAATTTCCCTCATTAAAATGCAAATCAATTTATAACCTTTTTGACATGTGTTTTTCTGGATTTTTTTGTTGTTGTTATTCTGTCTCTCACTGTTCAAATAAACCTACCATTAAAATTATAGACTGATCATTTCTTTGTCAGTGGGCACTCGTACAAAATCAGCAGGGGATCAAATACTTTTTTCCCTCACTGTATATGGTTCTGTCATAAACTAAGTTTAATGAGGCTGGAAAAATCATTGTGGTGAATCCAAGTGGTGAAATATTTATTTCGCTGCATATGTTTACGTGTGTGTGATTAATAGCACTGTATTTGTGTCAGTTTGAAGAAGTGAGTGTGCATTTGTTTAAATAAGGTGTGTGTGTTTTTTTTTCTTCTTCTGATGAGCAGAGCAGTCAGCCCAAGCTGGAGGTGTTCCAGGAGCTGCTTAGTAAGCACCCTAGTGTGTTCTATCCCTCTCGCACTCCCAAGAGCTTGTTGGTGCACTGGCAGCTACTCAAACAGTACTACCTGCTGGAGGACCAGAGTGGTGAGAGAAACTCAACTCGGCTTATTTGTTCATTACACAGTTTACATCCCAAATGGCACCCTATTCCCTTTTAGTTGGTCAAAAGTAGTGGTGCCATTTGGGACACAAATACACTGTTAGCCCATCACTTGACATCCATGGAGTGAAGTTACTTTAATTATTTCAAAAAAGTTAACTATACACAAATGTTTGACTGTTAAACTAAAACTAAGTGAGTTGAGCCTTATTGTATGGTTTGATTCTCTTTTGCAGTTCAACCTCTCCCTAAAGGCAACCAAGTTCTCAACTTCTCTGATGCTGAGCAGCTGGTGGATGATGCTAAGCTAAAGTAAGAGAAACGGTCAACGTTCTGACCACAATTAATGAAAGTTTCCCTGAGGTTAAATTCAGAGCTCCTCCCGTGTCCGTCATTTTAATCAGTGTCTCTGTCTCGTTACCCAGGGAGAGCAGGGATGAGGTGCTGGAGCATGGTGGGTTACTCAACCATAGAACCTTGCATATAAATAACACATTACTAACAAATAAAAAGGAGTCTAAGAAGGTGCTTCATTGACCAAATTCAGAGCAACTGAATGCATGTTAATGGTTTATTGGAGTAGAAATTATTTGCATCATCTCTCCTGCCCTTCCTCATTCTCTCCTCACTCTCAGAGCTGATGATCTCTGACCGCCATCAGAAGAAAGAGATAAGACAGCTGGAACAGGAGCTACCATGCTGGCAGGTCCTGGTGGACAGCATCACAGGTGAGCAATACAGTGCATTCGGAAAATATTCAGACCACTTAACTTTTTCCACATTTTGTTACGTTACAGCCTTATTCTAAAATTGATTAAATTGTTGGTTATGACGCTACAAGCTTGGCACAGCTGTAATTGAGGAGTTTCTCCCATTTATCTGCAGATCTTCTCAAGTGCTGTCAGGTTGGATTGGGTGCGTCGCTGCCCAGCTATTTTCAGGTCTCCATAGAGATGTTAGATCGGGTTCATTCTGGGCTTTGGATGGACCACTCAAGAACATTCAGAGACTTGTCCCGAAGCCACTCCTCCAGACAGACAGCGTCTAACACGCTAAAGCTCACTGACCGTACCACAGGCGCTGTGTGTATGGTGCCCTGAAACTAAAGACCCCTCTGTTGTCTTGTTGCGCCGCAAAACAGCTAATTCTGTTCAGTGTAGATGGAAAAAATAAAATAGGCATTAATCTGTGTGCAGCGCTTAAAGAACATTGTGGCCAGTTGGGTTAAAAAGTTTAAACGTAACAATGTTTGTCATTATTTTCAGAAATAGCTAATCGGCCCCACCCATTGCAAGTCAAAATGTGATTGGTTCATTTCACTGTCATTCTAAAATTCGGCTCTAATACAGTTGTATGGCTGAGGCCTTCTTCTGAACGCCTTCTTCTGAACCACCAAAGAAAATCCTGATTGGATATTTTTTTCTCTTCAGCATTAATCTTTCTCTTTACAACACAAACACAACATTTTTATTTAATTGGAGACCCATTTTGACAGTGTGGTCCACAGACCTGTTGGCTCTGTAGGCGAACTGCAGGGGGTCAATGAGGGCATCTGTGATGGTTTTGAGGTGGGATAGGATAAGGATCTCGAATAGGATAGGGGGATTTATTGCCTAGTATCAGTCTAATTGAGGTGTAGACAATAGAACTTGTTAACGCGGCTGCATTAACTTCTAACATGGCTGTATGGGATTTGTCAGATTGTAAAGTCGGGTGATTTCGTTGCGTCCAATAGCTTTTCGCGGACACTGCCAACGCAAGGAGCCGCTTGTGGATTTGACAATCGCTATGCGGGTGTCGGCTACTGCGGATCTGATAGAATCTAGCCCTTTATGTTGTTTTGTTCCCAGGGATGAACTCTCCAGACTTTGACAACCAGACACTGGCAGCGCTGAGAGGCCGGATGGTTCGCTACCTTATGAGGTCACGAGAGGTGAGCAGCTAATTTCAGATTTGCCAGTTAACTGAATTTACATTACAGACTGTCCAAGACCAAATTATATTAGCACCATAGTAAGATGACTGTGGAGCAGGTTAATTATACGGAAATGTATGCTTACAAAATATGAAAATATATGCACACTTGACTGTAACTTGCTTTGGTCTGCTAAATGTCCTATATTTTATGAAGCTGATCTGACTGTTCCTCTAGATCACCCTGGGCAGAGCCACCAAGGACAAGCAGATTGATGTAGATCTGTCTCTGGAAGGGCCTGCCTGGAAGATCTCCAGGAAACAAGGTGACTCACTACATCACGTGCAGCACCATGACATAGGTCCTCATTTAACACTGGTTGTGTCTGAAATGGCACCCTATGGGGTGGCACTATGGGCCCTGGTCAAAAATGGTGCACTATGTAAAGAATAGGATGCCATTTCAGACACAACCCCTATCTGCATGATCTGGGTCTGAAGCTGAACAACCAGTATTATCTGGACTCTACAGGGCAGTGCTTGCCTTGTCCTCACGTCACCTTAGTGAAATTATACCCTGTTAAAATGTGACTTTCTGCTAAACTTCTATCATGAGGTAATATTATCAGGACTTGATCTAGTTTGTCATTGTGTGTTTATAACTGGTTCATAATTCTATGTCCATAATGTACAGGGATCGTTAAACTGAAGAACAACGGGGACTTCTTCATAGCCAATGAAGGCCGCAGGCCCATCTACATAGACGGCAGACCAGTCTTGTCTGGCTACAAGTGGAAACTCAACAACAACTCTGTGGTGGAGGTGTGTGGATGGTTCTGGACAACTTAAATGGCAGGGAATATGATTGAGAAATCTGTTAAAAGTGGCAAAGGGTATATTTCATAAACAACAACAGCCACCTCTTATAATACATGAACCTCACAACAAGTAATTTGTCTCTCCAGATTGCCGGTCTTCATTTTGTATTCCTGATCAACCAGGAGCTGATCTCACTCATCAAGGCAGAAGCAGCTAAGATGAACCAGCAGTGAGAGAGGGAGAGCTGTGCTGCCTCAGTGGAGCAGAGGCCAAGGGACATGCCTTTGTCTACTGCCCAGCCAGCTCCTACATACAGAGCAACATAAGGTGGCCTCCAGTGGACACACTGTACACCACCAGGAGCCTAGTAGATGAGGTCCACATGAGGGAGCACAGACTTGAATGAAAGGAACCCAGAACCCCTTTGGTCATGGTTATACAGTGGAGTAAGAGCAGGACACCCACACACTGAGAATGGTTGTGATATTTGGTAACCTTTCCACTGCTGGGCATTTTAAGGTGAATCCCATCTCAAAGACCCTCAATTATACTTTCATAACTACAGGACCATAACACCAGTTTAGTCTTGTTTAAATTGGCATTCATATCATGAGGTTCTACAGTGCATATAAGACAATGAATTGGTTTTAATTCTGTTTCCTTTTTTCCCCCCATACAGATTGGTTTAGGTTGAGCTGGTACATGCAAAGATGCATTTAGGACCAGGATAGGGAATCACTTGGAAAGGGATATTGTGTATGTATGTACAGTTGAAGTCGGAAGTTTACATACACCTTAGCCAAATACATTTAAATTCAGTTTTTCACATTTCCTGACATTTAATCCTAGTAAAAATTCCCTGTTTTAGGTCAGTTAGGATCACCACTTTATTTGAAGAATGTGAAATGTCAGAATAATAGTAGAGGAAATTATTTATTTCAGCTTTTATTTTTCATCACATTCCCAGTGGGTCAGAAGTTTACATACACTCAATTACTATTTGGTAGCATTGCCTTTAAATTGTTTAACTTGGGTCAAACGTTTCAGGTAGCCTTCCACAAGCTTCCCACAATAAGTTGGGTGAATTTTGGCCCATTCCTCCTGCCAGAGCTTGTGTAACTGAGTCAGGTTCGTAGGCCTCCTTGCTCGCGCACGCTTTTTCAGTTCTGCCCACAAATTTTCTATAGGATTGAGGTCAGGACTTTGTGATGGCCACTCCAATACCTTGACTTTGTTGTCTTTAAGCCATTTTGCCACAACTTTGGAAGTATGTTTGGGGTCATTGTCCATTTGCGACCAAGCTTTAACTTCCTGACTGATGTCTTGAGATGTTGCTTCAATATCTACACATCATTTTCTTCCCTCATGATGCTATCTTTTTTGCGAAGTGCACCAGTCCCTCCTGCAGCAAAGCACCCCCACAACATGATGCTGCCACCCCCGTGCTTCACAGTTGGGATGGTGTTCTTCGGCTTGCAAGCCACCCCCTTTTTCCTCCAAACATAACGATGGTCATTATGGCCAAACAGTTCTATTTTTGTTTCATCAGACCAGAGGACATTTCTCCAAAAAGTATGATCTTTGTCCCCATGTGCAGTTGCAAACCGTAGTCTGGCTTTTTTATGATGGTTTTGGAGCAGTGGCTTCTTCCTTGCTGAGCGGCCTTTCAGGTTATGCCGATATAGGACTTGTTTTACTGTGCATATAGATACTTTTGTACTTGTTTTCTCCAGCATCTTCACAAGGTCCTTTTGCTGCTGTTCTGGGATTGATTTGCACTTTTCGCATCAAAGTACATTCATCTCTAGGAGACAGAACGCGTCTCCTTCCTGAGCGGTATGACGGCTGCGTGGTCCCATGGTGTTTATACTTGCGTACTATTGTTTGTACAGATGAACGTGGTACTTTCAGGTGTTTGGAAATTGCTCTCAAGGATGAACCAGACTTGTGGAGGTCTTTTTTTTTCTGAGGTCTTGGCTGATTTCTTTTGATTTTCCCATGATGTCAAGCAAAGAGGCACTGAGTTTGAAGGTAGGCCTTGAAATACATCCACAGGTGGACCTTCAATTGACTCAAATTATGTAAATTAGCCTATCAGAAGCTTCTAAAGCCATGACATCATTTTCTGGAATTTTCCAAGCTGTTTAATGGCACAGTCAATTTAGTGTATGTAAACTTCTGACCCACTGGAATTGTGGTACAGTGCATTATAAGTGAAATAATCTGTCTGTAAACAATTGTTGGAAAAATTACTTGTCATGTACAAAGTAATGTCCTAACCGACTTGCCAAAACTATAGTTTGTTAACAAGAAATGTGTGGAGTGGTTGAAAAACGAGTTTTAATGACTCCAATCTAAGTGTATGTAAACTTCCCGACTTCAACTGTATGTATCGATATTTGTGCTACTTAAGCCAAAGCCATGTAAATGTGACAGTGTCTTAGATTTTTGTATGAAAGTTTGGATTAAACTTTGTCATTAGTTGTATGTCCTTCCTTTGGGGAGCCATTTCTTTAGTGTCGTCATAATAGCATGTAAATGTAGGGGTTTTGTTCTACCACAAGGTAACGCTGTTGGATAATTAAATCGGTTCAAAATGGCAGATTGTTTTTTGTTGTAACTCTTCACACATTATTACAGACTGTATTTGATGTTATTCATATCTGAGAGTTGAGCGGTCAATGAAAAATATAAATTATACTCCATAATTTGGCTGATAAATGTAACCGGAACCTCAGTGGCCCATGAGCAGGTGTAGTGCTTGTCAGACTACAGTATAGTACTATTTTCTTCGCAACATAGTAGAAAGTTGATAGTTAATTTCCAAAATCGGAGACACAACAGTCTCCGTTTTAATATGCTGCAATATTAAATAATATCAGATCGGTGGATATGCAAATTTACGATATACGATATTAATCTGTTAAAACGCTCACTTGTAGTAGCAGTTAATACATGAATAAATAGTGGTATGACTTAAATAAACCCTCTGATTTTATGCTATCTCCTCATTGTGGAATTTTCTGTTAAACTTAAATCAAACATGTTCTGTGTTATCCTGGGTGCCAATCTGTAGTGATGGGCATTCTGAGTCTTTTCGGTGAGCCGGATCATTTTTGCTCCGTTCACCTGTCGAAGATCTGTCTAAATACAGATCTTCGTTTAGAAATCTCTCCCCACTATTTGTTGTTCATACAGTGAGGATTTACCATCTTCAGATAATGTAAAACAAAGTGGTATCTGATCAAATGTGGATGTTGGATATTTAAATTTATCAGCAGCATCAGGAATTGGAATAACAAAATAAGTTTATTTACGGCTTGCTTTATGTTTTACCATTTGATTTGGGGATGAGATTCATTTTTTTCTGAAGTAGCTAGTTAACCCTACTTGGCCAATTTCTGCCAGCGAGTATTCCACTATGAGCGAGTTCGTTTAACATTGTCAGTTGCCCTGGATGGGCGGATGTTGCATATTTTAGACCATTCCATTGGTGGTTAAGCAACATCTCAACCGACCCGATGCACCAGGGCATGCAAGACGAACTCGCCCACTGACATTCAAACTACGTACGCAACCGGCTAGTGGAGGAGAGCTCGAGCTTCGAGGACTTGTCAGCAGTGCATCTGGAATATTACAAAATAGACAATATTAAAGTTTAGGTGAGTAACAGTTAATGTCACTTTCTCTTTAAGATATTAATTTATCGTTTCTATTCAATTATTGGAATGCAAGAACACTAGCCACACCTAGAAATACTATTGAGTGGCTTGTTTATGAAATGGTCCTGACATGGCTAGCTGGCAAATCCACATGCTAGCTAATGCTAAAGTAATGTAGCTAGTTTGCCGCTGGTAGCAGCTATGATACAAGCCATGACATTTTATCAGGTCTTTGCCATCCGTCCGATTTTCTGATTATACAGGCACATCAAAGGTAACGTTAGGTAATTAATTAAATTAAATCATGAGTATTTCTTAATCAATTGAACCGTTGATGCCATTCGAAATAAGGGTATGTGGAATTAGTGCTGTAGCTAATATGGTTTTGATTACTTAAGAAAAAACACACACACATGTATAGCTCATTTATATGTTGTGGGGGTTGCCTAAAAAGTAAAATATTGTAGCGAACGGTGGACCAAAAATCGAACCCTGGTCACTGGTGTGAAAGGCAACGCATCGCGTCAATAGTGACGTCACTTGGTAGGAATTATAACTGCTGACTCAACACTGCCTAACGGGAAGGCACGTTCCGGTTCTTCGTATGCTTAGCCCCCCTTACAAGTCCGGGCCGTGTGTTCCGATGGCCTCACAGCAGTCATCCCACTTTTGACACGAACGGCAAGGCATCGAACCCGGATCGCTGGCGTGAAAGCCAGACACCCGAGTTGCGTCAATATTCAGTAGGGTTAACTCTCATAGTTGGAATTGTACCGTGGCTCATATAGCAGGATCACTATAATACAATTGCGGTGTCCAGGATTTGTTCCTCTGTGTGTTTATATTGTATCTAGCCAGGATGCTGTGTTTAAAGTATATTTGACTTTTGATTAAAAACCTACTAAAAGGGTGTTTACCACATGAGTGCCTCAATGTACATGAAAATAAGTAAATGCACTCTTTCAGTGTCCAGGATGTTTGCTTCTAGGAAGGAAGCCCCGGGATGCTGTGTTTAACGTGATATCACGATCGGTCTTAGGTAGATTTATGATGGACAATAAACCACTTAAAACAGTTGATTAATCACCGACTTTAAACTCTTCTGATAGTGTAGTCAGGTAATTCTCATTAAACCCGTTTTAACCCTGGCAGTAGTTGAATTACACTGAACTAAAATATAAACGCAACAATTTGAAAGATTTGTATGAGTTTTTTTAAATTTGTTTATTTTTAATTGAACCTTTAACTAGCCAAGTCAGTTAGAACAAATTCTTATTTACAAGGACGGCCTACCTACCGTTCATATAAGGAAATAAATCAACTGAAATAAATAAATTTTAGGCCCTAATCTATGGATTTCATGTGACTGGGAATACAGATATGCATGTGTTGGTCACAGATACCTTTTTAAAAAAGGTAGGGGCATGGATCAGAAAACCAGTCAGTATCTGGTGTGACCACCATTTGCCTCATGCAGTGTGACACATCTCCTTCATATAGAGTTGATCAGGTTGTTTATTATGGCCTGTGGAATGTTGTCCCACTCCTCTTCAATGGCTGTGCGAAGTTGCTGGATATTGGCGGGAACTGGAACACGCTATCGTACACGTCAATCCAGAGCATCCCAAAACATGCTCAACAGGTGACATGTCTGGTGGGTATAGCAATAGTGTAATGAGCCTTACGACATAGGGCCGTGCGTTATCATGCTGAAACATGAGGCGATGGTGGCGAATGAATGGCATGACAATTGCCCTCAGGATCTCATCACGTTATCTCTGTGCATTCAAATTGCCATCGAAAAATGCAATTGTGTTTGTTGGCTGTAGCTTATGCCTGCCCATACCATAACCCCACTGACACCATGGGGAACTCTGTTCACAACGTTGACATCAGCAAACCACTCGCTCACACAATGCCATGCACACTGTCTGCCATCTGCCTGGTACAGTTGAAACTGGGATTCATCCGTGAAGAGCACACTTCTCCACCGTGCTAATGAACATCGAAGGTGAGCATTTGCCCACTGAAGTCGGTTTCGATGCCGAACTGCAGTCAGGTCAAGACCCTCTTGAGGGCGACAAGCATGCAAATTAACTTCCCTGAGATGGTTTCAGACAATTTTTGCGAAAATTCTTAGGTTGTGCAAACCCACAGTTCCATCATCTGTCTGGGTGGCTGGTCTCAGACGATCCCGCAGGTAAAGAAGACGGATGTGGAGATCCTGTGCTGGTGTGGTTACACGTGGTCTGCGGTTGTGAGGCCGGTTGGACGTACTGCCAAATTCTCTAAAACGACATTGGTGGCAGCTTATAGTAGAGAAATTAGCATTCAATTCTCTGGCAACAGCTCTGGTGCACATTCCTGCAGTCAACATGCCAATCCCTCAAAATGTGAGACATCTGTGGCATTTTGTGTGGCAAAATTGCACATTTTAGAGTGGCCTTTTATTGCCCCCAGCACAAGGTGCACCTGTGTGATTGTGTTGTTTAATCAGCTTCTTGATATGCCACACCTGTCAGGTGGATGGATTATCTTGGCAAAGGAGAAATTTTCACTAACGGGTATAAACAAATGTGATTTGAATTTAAGAGAAATAAGCTTTTTGTGCATATGGAACATTTCTGGGATCTTTTATTTCCGTACATGGGACCAACAGTTTACATGTTGCATTTATATTTATTCAGTGTAGAAAACCATGATGCATCTTCAACTATCATTCTGAAGACTAAGATGTCTAGTGTCTGATTTAAAATACATTTTACATTTTAACCCCAAATTCTCATTACCGAAATGCGTCCAGATGAAATTCTCAGGTAATTTTTATATACCTGCGTTGGTGGTTGTGGAAGTTGTGGTAAAATGCATAATATCTGATCAAGTGCCAGTTTCGTGAGGGTCACCCACAGCTCTGACTGGTGTTAGGCGGTACTGTCAGCAACTGATATGAGATGATACTGATATGAGTAAATGATGCAGGTAGCTGCTAAAGTCATAAACAGGAATTTAAACAAGACTTAAATAAGTGTTGATACAACATGTATAGGTTATTAATACTACAAGGGCCCAGAGTTTCCCACAGTTAGCCTACTTCTACTTTCCCTACTGAATCTCCTTTTGTAATCCTTTTGTAGCAATCTACTTTTGTAACAGTTCTGAATGGGTTGAGAAAAGACCTGACTGACAAGCTAGCCCTCCCCTTGGTTCACGCCCCTTGGCTAGTTTGGCTTGGTAGCCCTTGATTGGTCGATGAGGAGGCGTTGAAGGAGATTGAAAGACCTATTGGTTGCTGGAGCAGAACTGGTATAGGGTGAAGTTGCCCCTAGATGCTGATCTGGGGTCAGTTTTGCATTTCCCCCACTATTGGTTAAGGTTAGTATCGAGGAAGGGAAGCTTATCCTAGATCTGTATCTAGGGCAGGGATGGGTAACTTCAGCCCTCGGGGGCCGGAGTGGTGTCACACTTTTTCTCCATCCCCTAGCACGCACAGCTGATTAAACTAATTACTCTCTGAACTGAAGTTGATTATTGGAGTCAGGTGTGTTAGCTGGGGCTGGGGCAAAAGTGTAACACCAATCAGAAACTTCACTCCGGAGCAGTGAAACAGAGAGCAGTTAATATCGAGTTATAGTGAGTTAACGGGAACTGGATATCTCATATGACAAATGCCCCTTAAATTGTTAAGGATAACCTTTCTATTTGAAAACTTATATTCTCAACACCGAGTCATTTAGGACACAGAGTTCCATATACATTGAACTGAAACTGAACAGTAGCCCTATTCCTGTCATGTGAGATTTTCCCCTCTATAGATATAACTAGGGACTGTACACACAGTATAGTGAACAGGTTACTTCATGGGTTATGACAGGTCTACTTTGAACAATTTGAACAATTATTTTGAACTTTGGTTCATGCCCTACTCATGCTTGGGTCACCCAGGCACAGTGAAATCTGATAGCACTGACTCTCTTTTTAGGTCACACACTCTGGGCTCTATTTTAACAAACCTAGGCCTAACGCAATGGTAAATCTTAGTGCTGGCGGTAGCGTTATAGGTTTGGGGGTGTGGCAGAAATATTTTCGCTATTTTCACAATCGGAATTATGGGTGCGGTAGTGCGAAAGGACTGGGTTTTGATACATAAATTCGTTGTAGGTGTGTGTAGACTTGACCCCCCCCCTCACTGGCCAATCAGAATGTGCTTCAGGGCTAAATATGTGGTTGCTTCAAGTTGTGTATACAGTCTTTTATGTATTGCATTGCCATCAACTCCAATAAGAATGTTAGTCCGTTACTGCATAGTTTGTTAAATAGGCCTACATAGCCTAGAGAAACTAAATGTATCTCATCTTTCCTAAATAAGTTGAACATGTTTGCGGTCTACATTGTAGGAAGCCTAATTACATGGCTTCAATAAATGGGTTTGGTTGTTTAGCAACAAAACCGACGTGTGTGTGTGTGCGCGCAACTATGGGGCAAAGCAGATGGGGTTGGCTTAGAATGTAAATGATATTTAGTCTCCAATGTTTATTGAAAACAGAAATGCATTTGCACAATGACCACTTGTTGTCTCTCAAATACATTGTTACAGTTGTTGGTTAGCTAGCTTATGAATTGTAGCCATATTAGCATTGCCATGAAATCAGTCAAAACACCTCAAAACAAGACATGGTATCAAGAACAAGATGAAACTAGCTGAAACGAGCCACGTACGATTCCCCACATGGCAGTTTCTTGTCATTGTTGGTAGCCATCTGGCCGTCCAGAATCACAACAACTCTGACTTCTGCCCCATTGAAGCGTGTGCATTGTTTTCGTGACGTTTTCAGCTAGCCCATCTATATGGAAATATACTGAACAAAAATATAAACGCATCATGTAAAGTGTTGGTCCCACGTTTCATGAGCTGAAATAAGATCCCAGAAATGTTTCACACGCACAAAAAGCTTATTTCGCTCAAATTGTGTGCCCAAATTTGTTTACATCCCAGTTACTGAGAATTTCTTCTTTGCCACGATAATCCATCCACCTGGCAGGTGTGGCAAATCAAGAAGCTGATCAAACAGCATTATCATTACACAGGTGCACCTTGTGCTAGGGACAATAAAAGGCCACTATAAAATGTGCAGTATTGTCATGCAATGCTACAGATACAGAACGTTTTGAGAGAGTGTGCAATTGGCATGCTGACTGCAAGAGTGTCCACCAGAGCTGTTGCCAGATAATTGAATGTTCATTTCTCTACCATAAGCCACCTCCAACGTTGTTTTAGAGAATTTGGCAGTACGTCCAACCGGCCTCACAACTGCAGACCACATGTAACCACGCCAGCCCAGGACCTCCACATCCGGCTTCTTCACCTGCGGGATCGTTTGAGACCAGCCATCTGGACAGCTGATGAAACTCAATAGTTTTTCTGAATGTGATGAAGCCTTTTTGTGGGGAAAAACTCATTCTGATTGGCTGGGCTTAGCAACCCAATGGGTGGGCCTATGCCCTCCCAGGCCCATCCATGGCTGCGCCCCTGCCCAGTCTTGTGAAATCCATAGATTAGGGCCTAATTTATTTATTTCAATTGACTGATTTCCTTATATGAACTGGAACTGTAAAATTGTTGAAATTGTTGCATGTTGCGTTTTTATATTTTTCTTCAGTATATATTGTTAAACATAGCATTCACACTGATATAGGGGCTAGACCCACTGTAAATTACATTATGTCTGCCATGTCTGAGCCATGGACTTGTCAAACGTTGTCAATAAGCAAGATTCAATTCACTATTGACAAGGCTTAGAAGAGTGAATAATTCTAATCAAAACGAAACAACTTGTTTTAAATAGGCTATGTTGAAATACAGTTACAGGCACTATAATTGCTCCCTGTGGGCATATAATATTAAAGGAAAAAATCTACCCAAAAAATCTACCCAAAACCACTATTCCTATAGTTTCCAGTGTTAAATAATACTAATCGAAGCTTTACATGGCGTAGCCTAGTTAAAATGCATTAGGGTCTTGCAGGGCCAATAGGTTGATGTGCTTTCTATCTATGTTCAGCTGTATTAGGCAACAGTTGGTTATTATGGTGTGTATTAAAAAGCTGTGTAATATAATCTAGCAATGTATGTCATTACTTTATTACTCTCATTTTGAGAAGATTTTTTAACATCTCAGAATAGGACGCTGCCCCTTTAAGACAACAGCCTTTAAAAAGAGATACTGATCTGGCTACAGTATGCTCGCCAAGATTAATGCTAAGTGTCTTTTTGTAGTTTTCTTTGTGCAGACTATCAACAGTAGTTTGCATATTACTAGGATGTTCACAATTGAACGTTTACTTGTAAATCAATTTCCCTAAATTCAGAAAGTAGATTGATGAGAGCTTATTTTTACTCTCGACAGCTCATATGTGCTGTGTAAACGCATCAATTTAGCTATGTACTTCTCGAGAAGTTGTGACTCGCGAGGAGCGTTGTTGAATGAACGTCCAATCATATTGCTCAAATACAAATAGCATGACTTTTTTGCGTGTAGTCTTTAATGATTTTCAATAAATTAGTAAGCTGACAACGTCATGAAAACGATGCACACGCTTCAATGGGGCAGAAGTCTGTGAGTTGTTGTGATTCTGGATGGCCAGATGGCTACCAACAATGACAAACTGCCATGTGGGGAATCGTACGTGACTCGTTTCAAATAGTTTAATCTTGCTCTTGATACCATGTCTTATTTTGAGTTGTTTTGACTGATTTCAGGTCAATTCTAATATGGCTTAAATTCACTAGCTAGCTAAACAACAACTGTAACAATGTATTTGAGAGGAAACAAGTGCTCATTGTGCAAGTGTATTTATGTTTTCAATAAACATTGGAGATGAAATATAGTTGACAAGTTGTCAACAATCTAAGCCAACCCTGTCTGTTTTTCCCCATAGTTGCGCACACGTCGGTTTTGTTGCTAAATAACCAACCGGTCTATGGCAGACAATGACACAGCAGGTAGATGTTGAACTGGTACGCCAAATTACACTGAGAAGTTACTGGCTCCTGGGTGGATGAAACCCACAACAGCAGTGTCATCTGCGTATTTAAAGAATTTGTGGGCTGGATCAGAGGATTGACAATTGTTTGTGTACAGGATAGGCTAAAGTACGCAACTTGCGGGGCTCCAGTATTCACCGTTTTAGATGTGGAGATGGCTGAGTTAAATTTAACATGTTAGTTACGGTTCACAAGGAAACTGTTAATCAAGTTGATCAGTACAACTCATATTCAACTCATATTCACCAGCTTATCCACCGGTAGGTGGGATTGGATGTTATTGAACGCGCTACTGAAGTCAATGAATACCACTTTAACTAGGCTATTTGCCTGTTCTAAGTGTTTGTAAATGCTGTTCAGCATGACCAGTAACATATCAACACCCCTGGTTTGGATTTAATTGAGACACCAGAGAGATGTTTTTGTAATTATTAAAACAAAAAAATTCATAGGTACAGATTACAGGGCATAAGTCATCATTTTCTTTTGGCCTGTTTTTTTTTTACGTACTGGGACAATCAGCAGTTTTTTCCATGAATCTGGAATTATCCCACTTTCCAGTGACTACTTTCTGCTGCGATGTAAAATCACACATCAAACCTGCAATAGAAACTGTTCAAATAATTAGCAGAGACAAAGTCATTATCAACGGTCATGCAATGTCTCTTTGGTTTGCAACCCGTGTTGGTTTGTAGCTTTTGCCAGGCTTTCTTACTGTCATTGTCCTTAAAAAAGTTTTCTAATTTGTCTTTGTATGCTGCCTTGAACTCCTTGATATTGCTTTTGAGTCTTCTCTGAATATTTTTCCTTTGCTCTTTACTGTTTTGTTTTGTACACTTTGTACAAAATAATAAAACGCAGAACTACAGGATGTTTCTTAACATAACTCTTTATTAACTAGCTACAACTACATGTTAGCCTATCTCCAACCACGATCAACTGCCCATGACCTAACCGTCTGGGTGGTCTTAACCAATCACCGCACAGTATGATACGGCGGTAAAATGCATCCAATTATAATTCAGTATGTATTCACATATGAATATTACATCCCCCTTCTTTTAAACAAAATACAAATGTTTTACATATTCTAAGCTTTTCTTTTGGATACATGCTCTGTAGTTTGAACTCAAGGTAAGTAACCATTTATATTGCATAATACACCAACTGAATCAACATAGACTCTGAAACAATGATCCAACTTTTCAAACAAGGGATTCTCAGCAACTCAGCTTTCACTGTAGAAATGACATCTTAACATTTGAAACAAATACAATACCAAAGCATGTCAAGTGAACTTTCAATAACAAGTTTACAGTCTGGAACGCTTTTAGGGCAGCGATCCGCCTACACCCTTTGACATTTCACAGGTCGAGGACAGCTCTGGGCTTGACCTCTCTTCCTGACCTTGTGCGATATGATGTTGAGCATGCTTCTGTGTCAGTCAACAGCTCTTGTGGTGTTGCAGGTAAGTGTGGTGTATGTTGTGCTGTGTGTGTGTTTAGTCCATCACGTTCTCTTTCAGGGGAACAGTTCATCTCATCAGTGTGTTGTTCTTTTGTGTTCAGTAAGTGACGACGATTGCGGCGGTACACTGCTCCTTCTGCTGTGCGGACGTGATATGAACGTTCAGTGTCAGCTGGCTGGATGACGACTGCTGGTTTCCAGAGGCCATGCTCCTGGATTCTAACTGACTCTCCGTCGATCAGTGGTGGCAGTGGTCTAGCTGACCTGTCGTAGTATCGCTTTTGTTCTTGGTGTCTCTGTGCACGTTTTTCATGCATTTCCTTGTAGCTGACAACCTCAGGTTGCAGCTGCTGGTTGGTGCTGGGAAGGGTTGAGCGAAGTCTGCGGCTCATCAACAGCTGGGCTGGTGATTTGAAGTTGTCAACTGGAGTGTTGCGGTATTCAAGGAGACTGAGGTAGGGGTCTCTCTTGTCTGCTTTTGCTTTGTCCATGAGTGATTTAGCAATCTGCACAGATTTTTCAGCAAGGCCATTACTTTGAGGGTAATGTGGGCTTGTGGTGACATGTGTGAACTCCCATGCTTTTGTGAAGGATTCAAACTCATTTGATTTGTAACAGGGCCCATTGTCAGATATTAAAGTCTCTACAATGCCATGCCTGGCGAAGGCTGCTTTCAGCTTGTGTATCACAGCTGCAGATGTGGTGCTGTGAAGCTTGTCGAGTTCGAAGTATCTGCTGTAGTAGTCCACTGTTACGATGTAGTCCTCGTTGTTCCAGGTGAACAGATCGGTTGCCACAACCTGCCAGGGTCGGTCTGGGATACAGTGAGGTAACATTGGCTCTTTGGTGTTTGAGGGGCGTCTTTCAAGACAGATGGTGCATCTACCAACAATGTCCTCTATTTGTTTGCACATTCCAGGCCAAAACAAAATGTCCCGTGCTCTCTGTTTGCACTTTTCCATGCCCATGTGTCCAGCATGGATCTTTGTCAAAATCTCTTCTCTGAGACTGGTAGGAATAATGATTTTCTCTCCTTTGAAAATGATTCCGTTGATCTGTGATAGTTCATCACGATGGTTCCAGAATTCTGAGACTCTCTGAGGGCATTTTCTCCTCTCCTCAGGCCATCCATCCTGTATGACTTTCCTCAGCTGTGTGAGTTGTGAGTCCTTTTCTGTTTCTGCTTGGATCTCCTTCAGTTTCGTGTCACTAACTGGTAAGTTGCTGTACACAGTGTGCACTTGCATGTCCATGCCCTCACTGAGGCTGCTGTCCTTGTAGGTAAGAAACTTCCTGGAGAGTGTGTCTGCGACAGGGATGTCTTTGCCTGGACGGTGAGTGATTGTGAAGTCGTATTTTTGTAGTTGAAGGATCATTCTCTGTAGCCTTGGCGGGGCTGCAGCTAGTGGTTTCCTCATGATTGACTCAAGGGGCTTGTGGTCGGATTCCACAATGACTTGTCGTCCATATACGTACTGATGGAAACGTTTACATCCGAACAGAATGGCATAGAGCTCCTTTTCGATTTGAGCGTAGTTGATTTCACAGTCTGTGAGAGATTTGGAAGCGTAGCCGATGGGCTTTCCTTCTTGCAGTAGCACTGCACCTAGTCCATACTTCGACGCGTCCACTTGGAGTCTGAGCTCTTTGTTGGGGTCGTAGTAGGCAAGGATTGGTCCTGGTTCTCTCGTGATCAAGTCTTTCACATTCTGGAAAGCAATGTCGTGTTGCTTGTCCCAAAGAAACTCACTGGACTGCTTTAGCAGTTGACGCAGGGGTGCATTAGCATTGGAGAGGCTGGGTGCGAACTTGGCTAAGTAGTTGACCATGCCAAGCACTGTTTCCAGCTCTGCACGGTTCTTTGGTGGCTCCATTTCTTTTATGGCTGAGATCTTCTGTGGATCTGGCTTGATTCCATTCGCTGTGAGAAGATGTCCGAAGTAGCTGACCTCTGTAGCGCTGACTGTGCTCTTCTCGGGGTTGAGCCGGACTCCTCTCTCGCGGGACCTTTGCAGCATCGCGCGGAGGTTTCGGTCGTGCTCCTCTTTGGTTCGACCATAAACAAGGATGTCGTCCACAATTGCCACAACTCCGTCGAGGCCTTCATATACTTCGTCAATCTTTCGCTGAAACTCGTCTTGGGCTGAGATAATCCCAAAAGGCAGGCGACGGAACCTGTAGCGTCCAAACGGTGTGTTGAATGTTGTGAGCTTAGATGACTCTTCTGTGAGCTTGATAGCCCAGTAGCCTGATCTAGCGTCCATGACACTGAAGTAGTGTGCTCCCGCTAGCTTGTGCGTGATACCATCTAGCGTCGGTAAAGGGTAATGGGGCCGTTTGATAGCCTTGTTCAAGTCTCTTGGGTCGAGGCATACTCGGAGCTTGCCTGTGCGTGGTTTCTCCACCACCACTAACGCGTTTACCCAGTCAGTCGGTTCTGTAACCTTGGTGACTATGTCAGATTGCTCCATGCTCTCCAACTCTTTCTTCAGACGGGCACGGAGAGCAAGGGGAATCTTTCTCGGTGGGTAGACCACAGGGGTTGCGTCTGGGTCAAGGTGAATGGTACATTCTCCTGGGAATAATCCTATTCCTGTAAAGACATCAGCAAACTCCTCCAGTACATTTTCTGTCTCTACTGGTGCTGTTACTGATAAAACTAGCTTGATGAGGTCCATGTCTAAACATGCTTTAAGACCTAGCACTGCAGGTGCTCTAGTGTCAACAACGTAAAAGTCCAACATCATGTCACTTTCCTTGTATTTGCATTTGAAAGTGCATGTGCCTTTTACTGGGAGCTGTTCACCACCATAACCATTCAGTCTGCGCATGGTGGGCTGTAGCTCGCACTCAGATGTCAAGCTGCGGTACTTATTCAGAGGAATAATGTTTACTTGTGCACCAGTGTCTAGTTTGAACTTTAGCTTTGTGCCTTGTGTTCCTATCTCAATGTCAGCAAAGGCTTGCTCTGTCTCTGATATGTGACTTTTCTGTGTCACTGAATCAATAAACAGTTCATCATCATTTGACTCTTTGATTGACATTTCATCTTCACTCACTGTGTGTACTGTTTTTCCACGGTAAGCTCTGCACACTTTTGCAAAGTGATTCCATTTACCACATTTAGTACACTGTTTGCCTTTAGCTGGGCAATTTCCTTGTTCGCCATGCACTTTGTATCCACAATATCCACATGTTTTGGGGCGTTTTGAGTCTGTGTCGCTCTGTTTTGGAGTTATGTCTCTCTCCGTTCTGAAACGCTCTCTCTGGGCACCGGAGGTGTGCTTTGATGTCTGCCTGACTGCGTGCACTGCTTGTTCACGTGATGCGCTCGTGCTGCGGCGCGAAATGGTTTTCATCTGAGCCTGTGCTAGCTCGTGAGATCTGGCTATGTCGATAGCTTTGTCCAGCGTTAGCTCAGACCCAACATTCAAAAGTTTCTCTCTCACTCGCGGTGAGTGTATTCCAAATACAATACGGTCCCTGACCATCTCATCCTTGTTTGCATAATCACAGTCTTTCACAAGCAGACGCAGCTCAGTCACAAACTGTTCAAAAGACTCGCTAGCTCCCTGTACTTTCTCATGGAATTTGTACCTATCGAAAATTGTATTAGTCTTCGGCACAACATATGCTTCAAAACGATCGTAGTATGTTTTCAGTACCTTTGATTCAGCCTCGGTAAGTGTCCATGTGTTGTAAATATCTCTCCCTTTTTCACCGATCCAGAGGAGCAGGTAGCTACATTTTTCCTCTTCTCCTCTTTCCTTCAGGGGACCCGTGAACATTAGCTCCACATGCTGTTTGTACTTACGCCATGCATCGGGTAAGTTTGTAGACTCCCAGTCCATTCGAGGTGAAGGAACTCCAGAAAAATCCATCTTTTAAGACCATTTACTCTGACACCATGTTTTGTTTTGTACACTTTGTACAAAATAATAAAACGCAGAACTACAGGATGTTTCTTAACATAACTCTTTATTAACTAGCTACAACTACATGTTAGCCTATCTCCAACCACGATCAACTGCCCATGACCTAACCGTCTGGGTGGTCTTAACCAATCACCGCACAGTATGATACGGCGGTAAAATGCATCCAATTATAATTCAGTATGTATTCACATATGAATATTACATTTACTACCACCAGATTTTAAACACTTGCTTTTTCTTATTGAGGAGCTCTTTTAATTCCCAAGTCACCCACGGTTTATTATTGGGGAAAATGTTGACTTTCTTTTGGGGAATAGCGAGATCCTCACAGAAATGGATGTACTCCAAGACAGCCTCTTCCAGGTCGTCGGCGCTGTCCGTCAGGGCGGCCCAGTCAGTGGCGGTCCCGCCCAGTCAGGAGTCCAGCTTTTAATCTCCACCTATTTAGCTGCAGTCGCGGTTTGTAGACTGGGATGAGCCGAACCATGTTATGAGCCGAATCCTCGAGATTGGGTAGTGTCTTGGAGGAATACGCACCTGGGATGTTACCATAACAGAGGTCCAGACAGGCTTAAATTCGGGTAGGACATGTAAAATATTGCTGGTATGATGGTAAATGTTCAGATTGACTGCACATGTTAAAGTCTCCCGTGATCATCTTTACTGCGTCAGGTGACCGTTTCAGCCTGGGATACAAGGTCATGGATCATGTCGGCAGCTGTGGGCTATGTAAACAAACAGTCGGGCTTGATTTATTTCCTGTGGCAGGTAGTATAGCTGTAGGTTAAGAGCAAGGAGTTCAATGTCTTTAGTACAGACCTGGTGCTTCGTTGTGATATGGGCTGAATTACAGTATTTCTTGTTGATGAACTCCTCTGCCTTTCCTCTTACCGGAGTTGATGCTTCGGTCCATTCTAATGATTGTGTAGCCGTCCAGCTCCACTGCAGAGTCGGGTTCCTGTTCCATAAGCCAGGTCTCAGACAGATCAGGCAGGATTGTCGGTACTCGGAAAGGTATTGCCTGTAGGTCGTCAGTAGGCTTGGACGGTATACCGTATACTGGGGTATTTGGAAATAGCCACGGGATGGTTTTCAATACTGTTGAAATTATTTTGTCAATGTTTTTTTTTTTTTTCAATCAATTTTCATTTTTGTAGCTACTTTTTAAGCAAATCCCTGTAGGTAACTTGTGCAATACGTTAGGAGATAAAGCAGATCACATTCTTCATTTCACCTGTCACATTATTTTACGTTATGAAACGTATTGTTGTTCCCCAGTCGAGCCAGTCACATGTTTGTTTGTAAATAGCACAACGTGAGAAAGCGGGAGCAGGTGAGTCTAGCTGTGTATTGACAGTTATCACATTTTATATTGAAAGTCCATTGTAGTGTAAACTTGCAGCCAAGGGTCGGAGATTAAGCAGGATATCTTGTGTATGATATCTGCGGTTGCGGCTCGCTATATCCATTGATGGTTAGGTCGACAGCTTGATTGGTGCATTTCACTTAAAACATATTTTTTTTAAACTAACAACAAAAGTACTGCTATTTGCCTCATTATTAGCTATCTGATTTCATACCACTAAAAACTTGGTTGATTGGGGTGGATCGCAACTTTTAAAACACATTAAATAAACAAGCACGAAAATGACAAGCACAAATGACCGTGTCTCTGCAAGAGGAGCCCCCATACATAATATGTTTTATAAACATCATGGAAGGATCATACAGATTGCATTCACTCACTGTTTTGCTGCTCCTAAATGTGATCTTTTAATAAAGCTTTGGTGATTTAATATTTATTTAAAGCAGTCTCACAACCAAATCCTTTGTTGATAGGCTGCTATTTGGGAATGCATTGGGCATGACAAAAAAAACCCGGCTACGCTGAAATGAAAAACCAAGCAATCTGTGTTATTGTTAAGACCTGCTTTTGGTTGGACTCAACTTTTGTGCTGCATGCAATTGTCACTTTTGTGCTTGCTTTAACGACATACCTCAAATATTGCCACCCCTCCCACCTCAGCACAAGTGGGCTGATGTGAGACAGGTAAATTGCCAAACCTGGCATAATGGATGGAAAATGCCAGTGTGCCAGTTTTTACATGACAAAATTGCAAACCAAAAAATGGAGTCCTTGATGTTCAATTTCACACACATCTTGGATACAACTATGATTACAGATCTCAGGTACAGATCTACCATGTTATAATATGACAGAACAGTAGGGTCAGCATTTCTCACGAGGCAGTTGACTGTTAAAAAGAACGACATCCATGTTTTGTACAGGTCCATGTTATGGGTATGTTTTTAAATGAGATGTTCATGTTAGGGGAAGGTGTATATTTGTGCTTCTTGTTTATTAATTGTACTTCTTTCCCCTCAGACTACCAACACCAATGCAATGCTGCTCCTCAGACACTGTCGATGCCTAACCAGAGTTGGCCTTCTCAAGACTCAAAGGTAGTCAGAAAATAAGCTGCATTTGTTACCTTTCATAAAACATATCACTAACTGCATGGCCATTCTGGCAGACCTGGCATCTGCCTTGTCTCCTTATTGCTATAGTCCACTTTAATGACCTGTTTATGTCTTGCCTAGTCAAAGGTCTGAGTCGGAACAGCCACTAAAAAGATCTTACATGTCTTAAAAAAAATGTTTTTTTATACACCAGCCACCCAGGGCTGTCAGCCAGCAAAGTGCAAGGCAGGGCCAGTATGTCATTTTCACTACGGCTAACTGCGTCCCAAATGTCATGCTATTCCTTAGCATTCGGAAATTATTCAGAACCTTGACTTTTTAAACATTTTGTTAAGTTACAGCCTTATTCTAAAATGGATTAAATTGTTTTTTTCCCTTCATCAGTCTACACAGAATAACCCATAATGATAAAGCAAAAACCGTCTTTTAGAAATTTTTGCACATTTCTAAAAAATTATATTTAAAAGATATAACATTTACATAAGTATTCAGACCCTTTACTCAGTACTTTGTTGAAGCACCTTTGGCAGCGATTACAGCCTCGTGTCCTCTTGGGTATTACATTTTTACATTTACATTTAAGTCATTTAGCAGACGCTCTTATCCAGAGCGACTTACAAAATGGTGCATTCACCTTATGATATCCAGTGGAACAACCACTTTACAATAGTGCATCTAAATCTTTTAAGGGGGGGGGGGGGGGGTTAGAAGGATTACTTTATCCTATCCTAGGTATTCCTTAAAGAGGTGGGGTTTCAGGTGTCTCCGGAAGGTGGTGATTGACTCCGCTGTCCTGGCGTCGTGAGGGAGCTTGTTCCACCATTGGGGTGCCAGAGCAGCGAACAGTTTTGACTGGGCTGAGCGGGAACTGTGCTTCCTCAGAGGTAGGGGGGCCAGCAGGCCAGTGGTGGATGAACGCAGTGCCCTTGTTTGGGTGTAGGGCCTGATCAGAGCCTGAAGGTATGGAGGTGCCGTTCCCTTCACAGCTCCGTAGGCAATCACCATGGTCTTGTAGCGGATGCGAGCTTCAACTGGAAGCCAGTGGAGAGAGCGGAGGAGCGGGGTGACGTGAGAGAACTTGGGAAGGTTGAACACCAGACGGGCTGCGGCGTTCTGGATGAGTTGTAGGGGTTTAATGGCACAGGCAGGGAGCCCAGCCAACAGCGAGTTGCAGTAATCCAGACGGGAGATGACAAGTGCCTGGATTAGGACCTGCGCCGCTTCCTGTGTGAGGCAGGGTCGTACTCTGCGAATGTTGTAGAGCATGAACCTACAGGATCGGGTCACCGCCTTGATGTTAGTGGAGAACGACAGGGTGTTGTCCAGGATCACGCCAAGGTTCTTAGCACTCTGGGAGGAGGACACAAGGGAGTTGTCAACCGTGATGGCTAGATCATGGAACGGGCAGTCCTTCCCCGGGAGGAAGAGCAGCTCCGTCTTGCCGAGGTTCAGCTTGAGCTGGTGATCCGTCATCCACACTGATATGTCTGACAGACATGCAGAGATGCGATTCGCCGCCTGGTTATCAGAAGGGGGAAAGGAGAAGATTAATTGTGTGTCGTCTGCATAGCAATGATAGGAGAGACCATGTGAGGATATGACAGAGCCAAGTGACTTGGTGTATAGCGAGAATAGGAGAGGGCCTAGAACAGAGCCCTGGGGGACACCAGTGGTGAGAGCGCATGGTGCGGAGACAGATTCTCGCCACGCCACCTGGTAGGAGCGACCTGTCAGGTAGGACGCAATCCAAGCGTGGGCCGCGCCGGAGATGCCCAACTCGGAGAGGGTGGAGAGGAGGATCTGATGGTTCACAGTATCAAAGGCAGCAGATAGGTCTAGAAGGATGAGAGCAGAGGAGAGAGAGTTAGCTTTAGCAGTGCGGAGAGCCTCCGTGACACAGAGAAGAGCAGTCTCAGTTGAATGCCCAGTCTTGAAACCTGACTGATTAGGATCAAGAAGGTCATTCTGAGAGAGATAGCAGGAGAGCTGGCCAAGGACGGCACGTTCAAGAGTTTTGGAGAGAAAAGAAAGAAGGGATACTGGTCTGTAGTTGTTGACATCGGAGGGATCGAGTGTAGGCTTTTTCAGAAGGGGTGCAACTCTCGCTCTCTTGAAGACGGAAGGGACGTAGCCAGCGGTCAAGGATGAGTTGATGAGCGAGGTGAGGAAGGGGAGAAGGTCTCCGGAAATGGTCTGGAGAAGAGAGGAGGGGATAGGGTCAAGTGGGCAGGTTGTTGGGCGGCCGGCCGTCACAAGACGCAAGATTTCATCTGGAGAGAGAGGGGAGAAAGAGGTCAAAGCACAGGGTAGGGCAGTGTGAGCAGGACCAGCGGTGTCGTTTGACTTAGCAAACGAGGATCGGATATCGTCAACCTTCTTTTCAAAATGGTTGACGAAGTCATCCGCAGAGAGGGAGGAGGGGGGGGGGGGGGAAGGAGGATTCAGGAGGGAGGAGAAGGTAGCAAAGAGCTTCCTAGGGTTAGAGGCAGATGCTTGGAATTTAGAGTGGTAGAAAGTGGCTTTAGCAGCAGAGACAGAAGAGGAGAATGTAGAGAGGAGTGAGTGAAAGGATGCCAGGTCCGCAGGGAGGCGAGTTTTCCTCCATTTCCGCTCGGCTGCCCGGAGCCTTGTTCTGTGAGCTCGTAGTGAGTCGTCGAGCCACGGAGCAGGAGGGGAGGACCGAGCCGGCCTGGAGGATAGGGGACAGAGAAAATCAAAGGATGCAGAAAGGGAGGAGAGGAGGGTTGAGGAGGCAGAATCAGGAGATAGGTTGGAGAAGGTTTGAGCAGAGGGAAGAGATGATAGGATGGAAGAGGAGAGAGTAGCGGGAGAGAGAGAGCGAAGGTTGGGACGGCGCAATAATGGTATGACACTATAAGCTTGGCACACCTGTATTTGGGGAGTTTCTCCCCATTCTTCTCTGCAGATCCTCTCAAGCTCTGTCAGGTTGAATGGCGAGCGTCGCTGCACAGCTATTTTTATGTCTCTCCGAAGATGTTCGATCGGGTTCAAGTCCGGGCTCTGGTTGGGTCACTCAAGGACATTCAGAGACTTGTCCTGAAGCCACTCCTGCGTTGTCTTGGCTGTGTGCTTAGGGTTGTTGTCCTGTTGAAAGGTGAACCTTCTCCCCAGTCTGAGGTCCTGAGCACTCTGGAACATGTTTTCCTCAAGGATCTCTCTGTACTTTGCTCCGTTCATCATTCTCTCGATCTTGACTAGTCTCCCAGTCCCTGCCACTGAAAAACATCCACACAGCATGATGCTGCCACCACCATGCTTCACCGTAGGGATGGTGCCACGTTTCCTCCCGACGTGACTCTTGGCATTCAGCCCAAAGAATTCAATCTTGGTTTCATCAGACCAGAGAATCTGGTTTCTCAAGGTCTGCGAGTCCTTTAGGTGCCTTTTGGCAAACACCAAATGGGCTGTCATGTGCCTTTTACTGAGGAGTGGCTTCCGTCTGGCCACTCTACCATAAATGCCTGATTGGTGGAGTGCTGCAGAGATTGTTGTCCTTCTGGAAGGTTCTCCCATCTCCACAGAGGAACTCTGGAGCTCTGTCAGAGTGATCTCTGTCTACAAAATGTAGAAAATGTCAAGGGGTCTAAATACTTTCCAAATGTACTGTACATAGTGCACTACTTTTGACCAGGACCCAAAGTAAAAAGTAATCAAAGGTAGTGCACTAAATAGGAATGCGGCCCTAGTGTCAGAAGCTGGGTTAATGATTTCCAAGCAGGAGCAGAGATAATCAATTACCTCCTTATCAAACGAGCTTCTGAAATACAGATTTGTCTCCCCCTTTATTTGTTTAGTTAGTCTTATTGATATGAACTGTAACCAGTTTGCCTGACCTCTAACATCTTTAAGGAGTGGAGTCTCCTAGGAGAGGCCTCTGTCTGGCTTATCAGGTGAAATCTGGACCATAGAAACCATTTTAACAAGTCAGTTAAGTCTAATGGGCCGAAACCTTTTAGAATAGCCCTCTGGTCCATGAATAGAAAAAGCTTTTGTCAGTTGCATAGTTATGCCTTATCTTACAGCAGGATCTACTCAAGTATATTTGCACTGCCTACCATAACTTGTCCTTTGTATGGACATGGGTGTAACTATCTGTAACATGAATGCATTCAGTACATGAGTAAATTGCTAGGTGTGTCTCAAATGACTCCCTATATAGTGCACTGCTTTTGGCCAGAGCCATTTGGGATGCACCCCTAGTGTTTGTCTGATTGTGACACTGATCTGTGTGTCTCCTACAGGGTGCAGTTGTTGCAGGGTGTGGCCCTTCCTGTGGCAGTGTGTAGCAGTCACAGGGGGCATAAGTCAGGGCAGTACCAACGCAGCCATGGCCCCAACTGGAGACATGCCCTGGCAGGGCTGCTGGCTGGGACAGGGGCTGTACTGGCCTATGGCCTCCACCACAGCCAGGTGAGAGGGACAGTCTGCGTACTAATAGCAGGTGTGATGGAAGTTGTGGTGCATTTATGCTATGATACTGTTGGAGAAATCTATCCTTTAACAGCATTTATAGTTTTTCAAGGCTGTATATCGTTTTGTTACCTGTTTTGTAGCATGAATAATGTCAAATTACTTTTCGGTATGTTTCTACTCCTTTTTTTTCTGTAGCTGATATTTGGCTGTTATTTGTCTTCTCTCCAGACTGAGCAGGCAGCCACCACTATAGTCCAGCCCATAGCCCCAGCCTCCTCTCTGCCCATCTACACCCAGGACGAGGTCACCAAACACCGCTCTGTTGAGGAGGGCGTCTGGGTCACCTACAAGGGCAGTGTCTATGACATCACAGAGTTTGTGTCCATGCACCCTGGTGGTGATAAGATCCTGCTAGCAGCAGGTGGGGCTCTGGAGCCCTTCTGGGCGCTGTACGCCGTTCACAGCCAAGACCACGTGCTGGAGATCCTGTCTGAGTATAAGGTGGGTGAGCTGTGTGTGGTCTGTTATCTGGTCTGCGCAAGTGTGAATAATTCTAATTTTGCTACGACAGCATATCTTCCGATAACCAATTCTTATTATGAAACCTTTGTTGCAATTGACTCTTATGTTATTTAGATAAAAACAATAAAATGTATACAGTGCCTTCAGAAAGTTTTCAGACCCCTTGACTTTTTCCACATTTTGTTACATTACAGCCTTATTCTAAAATGGATTTTAAAAAATTAACAAATCCTCAGCAACCTACACACACTACCCCATAATGACGAAGCAAAACTGTTATTTTTTTTTTGTTGCAAATGTATTAAATTAAAAACGCATACCTAATTTACATAAGTATTCAGACCCTTTGCTATGAGACTTGAAATTGAGCTCAGGTGAATCCTGTTTCCATTGATCATCCTTGAGATGCTTCTACAACTTGGAGTCCCCCTGTGGCAAATTCAATTGATTGGACATAATTTGTAAAGGCACATACCTGTCTAAATAATGTCCCACAGTTGACAGTGCATGTCAGAGCAAAAAACAAGCCATGAGGCTGAAGGGATTGCCCGTAGAGCTCCAAGACACGATTGTGTCAAGGCACAGATCTGGGGAAGGGTACCAAAACATTTCTGCAGCATTGAAGGTCCCCAAGAACACAGTAGCCTCCATCATTCTTAAATGGAAGGAGTTTTGAACCACCATGACTCTTCCTAGAGCTGGCCACATGGCCAAACTGAACAATCGGGGGAGAAGGGCCCTGGTCAGGGAGGTGACCAAGAACCTGATGGTCACTCTGACAGAGCTCCTGTGTTCCTCTTGGAATTTCCCAAAAGGCACCTAAAGACTCTCAGACCATGAGAAACAAGATTCTCTGGTCTGATGAAACCAAGATTGAACTCTTTGGCCTGAATGCCAAGCGTCACATCTGGAGGAAACCTGGCACCATCCCTACGGTGAAGCGTGGTGGTAGCATCATGCTGTGGGGATGTTTTCTGTGGCAGAGACTGGGAAACTAGTCAGGATTGAGGGAAAGATGAACGGAGCAAAGTACAAAGAGATCCTTGATGAAAACCTGCTCCAGAGTTCTCAGGACCTCAGACTGGGGTATAGGTTCACTTTCCAACAGGACAAGGACCCTAAGCACACAGCCAAGACAACGCAGGAGTGGCTTCGGGACAAGTCTCAATGTCCTTGAGTGGTCCGGCCAGAGCCCGGACCTGAACTCAATCTAACATCTCTGGAGAGACCTGAAAACAGCCGTGCAGCAACTCTCCCCATCCAACCTGACAGAGCTTTAGAGGATCTGTAGAGAAGAATGGGAGAAACTCCCCAAATACAAATGTGCCAAGCTTGTAGTGTCATACCCAAGATGACTCTAGTCTGTAATCGCTGCCAAAGGTGCTTCAAGAAAGTACTGAGTAAAGGATCAGAATACTTATGTGAATGTGATATTTCAGTTTATTTAATAAATTAACAAACATTTCTAAAATCCTATTTTTGCTTTGTCATTATGGGGTATTGTGTGTAGATTGAGGAAAAAATAAACAATTTTAATCAATTTTAGAATAAGGCTGTAACCTAACAACATTTGGAAAAAGTCAAGGGGTCTGGATACTTTCTGAAGGTGTTGTGTGTGTACTTTTTTTTTTTTTTTACTTGTACTTTAAAAAAATTTTTTTTTAAAGGTGGGTGAGCTGAGTGCGGAGGACCGGCGGATGCAACAAAGCGTGAAATCCACGGACCCCTACTCCACCGACCCGGAGCGGCACCCTGCCCTGCGCATCAACAGCCTCAAGCCCTTCAATGCCGAGCCCCCAGCCGAAATCCTCTCCGACAACTACATCACCCCTTCAGCCATCTTCTTTAAGAGGAACCACCTGCCTGTGCCACAAGTAGACCCAAAATCCTACCGGCTGCAGGTGGAGGGTGTGCCTGGTGGAGCACCTCTGAGCCTCTCTCTGGAGGAGCTGAAGACATGCTTCCCCAAACACACAGTCACGGCCACGCTGCAGTGTGCTGGCAACCGCCGCTCGGAGATGAACAAAGTCAAGCAGGTGAAAGGGCTTAACTGGGGCATCGCTGCGATAAGTAATGCTACGTGGAGCGGCGCCAGGCTGAAGGATGTGCTGCTGGCAGCTGGCTACATGCCAGAGGTGGTCCGGCAGACATCCCACGTTCAATTTGAAGGCCTTGACAGTGACGTGACCGGCACCACCTACGGGGCATCTATCCCGCTCAACAAGGCGGTCAGTGAAGAGGGCGACGTGCTGCTGGCATACCAGATGAATGGAGAAGACCTACCTGCTGACCACGGCTATCCCGTACGGGTGGTGGTGCCGGGAACGGTGGGCGCCCGCAATGTCAAGTGGCTGGGAAAGATCATAGTGAGTGAGGAGGAGAGCAGCAGCCACTGGCAGCAGAATGACTACAAGGGCTTCTCCCCCGCCACTGACTGGGACACGGTGGATTTCAAGTCGGCCCCAGCCATCCAGGAGCTGCCCATCCAGTCGGCCATCACCCAGCCAGCGGAGGGAGCCGTGGTGGAACGCAGCGCAGAGGAGGTGACGGTGAAGGGCTACGCTTGGAGCGGGGGTGGCCGGGAGGTGGTGCGTGTCGATGTGTCTCTGGATGGGGGGCGGACCTGGCAAGTGGCGCAGCTACAGAGCAGTGAGAAGGGGCAGGTCCCGGCCCCCTCGCCACCACCCGGCAGAGCCTGGGCCTGGAAGCTGTGGGAGCTGACAGCCCCGCTGCCCCCCGCGGCCCAGGAACTGGAGATTGTGTGCAAGGCGGTGGACAACAGCTACAACATGCAGCCAGACTCAGTGGCACCTATCTGGAACCTGAGGGGAGTTTTGAGTAACGCCTGGCACAGGGTGAAAGTCACAGTCAAGGAGGATGAGGAAGAGCAGAAACTGTTGTGATTTAGGGGGTTGTGTTCAAGTCTTACAGAGTGTAGAGAGAAACAGCTGATGATGTTTTAACCTGCCCATCTCCAGACAGACGGCGTGTAACACGCTAAAGCTCTGGGGGAACTGAAACTAAAAACCCCTCTGTTGACTTGTTGCGCCGCAAAACAGCTAATTCTGTTCAGTGGAGATGGAAAAAATAAAAATCGGCATTCATCTGTGTGCAGCTAATGTTGAGCGCTTAAAGAACATTGTGGCCAGGTGGGTTAAAAAGAATCCCAAATGCACCACAAAACAAGTTAACAGAAGCAAATCTGTTGGTGTCAACAGTTGCTCAAGGACAAGCAAAAACACCTTGCCAGTGCTGTCCTTTTCATATCCTAAAATCGATTCACTAACTTCTTTGGCTTGGATGACAAGCTTGCTTCCATTTCATGATTTTATATGGGTGTCATTTGCAGGATCCAGAGAATATTCTAATTCTTTGATTTGCATTGTCTTAATCCATATTGATTATAGCAATTGATAAATTGTCTATCGTATAACTAATTATTCATTGTGTAAGATCAAAAGCACTTTGATCTTGTAAGTTTCAGCTAGTGTTATCTGCTGCATTAAGCAAGGTACCATATTGTTTTGATTTTCACAGAAGTTCTCAGTTATATTTTTGAGAGAAATTGTTTTGCACGCAATGTATGCATTTAAATGAATCAGCAATACTGCTTTTGTCAAGTGTGATAAAGCATATTTCTCCACCTATCTGGTTACATGCTACATGATTGATTAGGAGCTTTAAATGAACATGTAATAAAAAAACGTATTTAGAAATAACACAATGTTAAATATTAAACTTACACTACATGACCAAAAGTGTGTTCGTCGAACATCTCATTCCAAAACAATGGGCATTAATATGGAGTTGGTCCCCCCCCCCTTTACTGCTATAACAGCCTCCACTCTTCTGGGAAGGCTTTCCACTAGATGTTGGAACATTGCTGCAGGGATTTGCTTCCATTCAGCCACGAGCATTAGTGAGGTTGGGCACTGATGTTGGGCGATTAGGCCTGGCTCGCAGTCGACGTTTCAATTCATCCCAAAGGTGTTCGATGGGGTTGAGGTCAGGGCTCGTGCAGGCCATTTAAGTTCTTCCACAAAGACACTCTAATGTACTTGTCCTTTTGCTCAGTTGTGTACCGGGGCCTCCCACTCCTCTTTCTATTCTCGTTAGAGACCGTTTGTGCTGTTCTGTGAAGGGAGTAGTACACAGTGTTGTACGAGACCTTCAGTTTCTTGGCAATTTCTCGCATGGAATAGCCTTCATTTCTCAGAACAAGAATAGACTGACGAGTTTCAGAAGAAAGTTCTTTGTTTCTGGCCATTTTAAGCCTGTAATCGAACCCACAAATGCTGATGCTCCAGATACTCAAGTAGTCTAAAGAAGACCCGTTTTATTATTTCTTTAATCGGAACGACAGTTTTCAGCTGTGCTAACATAATTGCAAAAGGGTTTTCTAATGATCAATTAGCCTTTAAAATTATAAACTTGGATTAGCTAACACAATGTGCCATTGGAACACAGGTGTGATGGCTGCTGATAATGGGCCTCTGTATGCCAATGTAGATATTCCATACAAAATCTGCTGTTTCCAGCTACAATAGTCATTTACAACATTAACAATATCTACACTGTATTTCTGATAAATGTGATGTTATTTTAATGGACAAAAAATGTGCTTTTCTTTCAAAAACAATGACATTTCTAAGTGACCCCAAACTTTTGAACGGTAGTGTACATATTACCTTGACTAACCAGTGCCCCCGCACATTGGGTACCGGTACAGTCAATGTACACTGCTCAAAAAAATAAAGGGAACACTTAAACAACACAATGTAACTCCAAGTCAATCACGCTTCTGTGAAATCAAACTGTCCACTTAGGAAGCAAGACTGATTGACAATACATTTCACATGCTGTTGTGCAAATGGAATAGACAACAGGTGGAAATTATAGGCAATTAGCAAGACACCCCCAATAAAGGAGTGGTTCTGCAGGTGGGGACCACAGACCACTTCTCAGTTCCTATGCTTCCTGGTTGATGTTTTGGTCACTTTTGAATGCTGGCGGTGCTTTCACTCTAGTGGTAGCATGAGACGGAGTCTACAACCCACACAAGTGGCTCAGGTAGTGCAGCTCATCCAGGATGACACATCAATGCAAGCTGTGGCAAGAAGGTTTGCTGTGTCTGTCAGCATCGTGTCCAGAGCATGGAGGCGCTACCAGGAAACAGGCCAGTACATCAGGAGATGTGGAGGAGGCCGTAGAAGGGCAACAACCCAGCAGCAGGACCGCTACCTCCGCCTTTGTGCAAGGAGGAGCAGGAGAAGCACTGCCAGAGCCCTGCAAAATGACCTCCAGCAGGCCACAAATGTGCATGTGTCTGCTCAAACGGTCAGAAACAGACTCCATGAGGGTGGTATGAGGGCCCGACGTCCACAGGTGGGGGTTGTGCTTACAGTCCAACACCGTGCAGGACGTTTGGCATTTGCCCGAGAACACCAAGATTGGCAAATTTGCCACTGGCGCCCTGTGCTCTTCACAGATGAAAGCAGGTTCACACTGAGCATGTGACAGACGTGACAGAATCTGGAGACGCCATGGAGAACGTTCTGCTGTCTGCAACATCCTCCAGCATGACCGGTTTGGCGGTGGGTCAGTCATGGTGTGGGGTGGCATTTCTTTGGGGGGCCGCACAGCCCTCCATGTGCTCGCCAGAGGTAGCCTGACTGCCATTAGGTACCGAGATGAGCTCCTCAGACCCCTTGTGAGACCATATGCTGGTGCGGTTGGCCCTGGGTTCCTCCTAATGCAAGACAATGCTAAACCTCATGGGGCTGGAGTGTGTCAGCAGTTCCTGCAAGAGGAAGGCATTGATGCTATGGACTGGCCCGCCCGTTCCCCAGACCTGAATCCAATTGAGCACATCTGGGACATCATGTCTCGCTCCATCCACCAACGCCACGTTGCACCACAGACTGTCCAGGAGTTGGCGGATGCTTTAGTCCAGGTCTGGGAGGAGATCCCTCAGGAGACCATCCGCCACCTCATCAGGAGCATGCCCAGGCGTTGTAGGGAGGTCATACAGGCACGTGGAGGCCACACACACTACTGAACCTCATTTTGACTTGTTTTAAGGACATTACATCAAAGTTGGATCAGCCTGTAGTGTGGTTTTCCACTTTCATTTTGAGTGTGACTCCAAATCCAGACCTCCATGGGTTGATAAATTGGATTTCCATTGATTATTTTTGTGTGATTTTGTTGTCAGCACATTCAACTATGTAAAGAAAAAAGTATTTAATAAGATTATTTCTTTCATTCAGATCTAGGATGTGTTGTTTAAGTGTTCCCTTTATTTTTTTGAGCAGTATATATGGCCTCGCTAATGTTATTTTACTGCTGCTCTTTTAAAAAAGTAATACATATATATATATATATATATATATATATATATATAATATATATATATATATATATATATATATATATTATATTTTTTACTTATCTATTTTTCTTAACTGCATTGTTGGTTAAAGGCTTGTAAGTAAGTATTTCACTTTAAGGTCTACCTGTTGTTTTCGGCGCATAACATTTGACAAATAATATTTGACTACATAGAAATTGTGCTGGCAGAGCAATATCATTATTATGTTTATCAGATACAGAACACTTGACCAGAAATCTGCATGTTTTTGCACATGCTATTTATTTTTTATAGTAGGATGAATAAATACAGGAATTAAGCAAATCAATAGATGTTTTTGCATGGGGGCATCTGGTTGTGAACCCATTGCTCTAACTCACGGCTGGTCAACTGATGGCCCGCGCCCCTCCTTTTGAAGGCCCATGGATCAATTTCCAAAATGTTTGTGCATCAGCAGTTTTTCTCTTGTTATGTCAGTCACTGACATTCACTCAATTAGCGAACGTCAGCAAAAACAACATTTTAGGGCCCCCAAAAGGCTAGGGTCGGCTCTGACTGCGTGGATGTGGGTATGCAGACCCACTCATGATAAGTTCAGATTTTTTGTAGCACCCACTCCCATCAAAGTTGCCCATCCCTTCTCTAACTTCTTCACTTTAATGGCTGTTGCAAACTATGCTCCAGACAGAACATGCACCATCACACACATTTACCAGAATCTAACATCGTGCCCAGGGAAGAGAGAGCCGGCTGGTGGACAAAATGACTCAATCTTAATTGAAAGGAGTAGCTTTTCTGCTTGCATGACCTCAAGTACTCACATCACCACAAACACTCCCCGTGAAGCCTGGACCATGCCAAAACCACACAAAGCCTCCTCTCCACCCGGTTTCTCCACTGTTTGCAGCTTGTAAAGCTGATGACAGTGATTTGGAGGAGGTACAGTATATGTTAGAGTGGATCTTAATGATGGCTGACAACTTCTCTATCCCAGTAGGCCCCATTATACCTGTGCCACCCCATAACTCCACTGGCACCAGCATAACTCTATTCCAGCATGGCACACGACAATAAAATAGACTAGCATGCCTCTTTCCATCCCCACACACTGTTTTCACACCTCTGTCTTGTTAGGCTATTGTACAACTAACTGATGTGTGCTTCAGTAAATAGACATGGGAGCCAGCTACACTCTTAGAAAAAAGGGTTCAAAAAGGGTTCTTCGGCTGTCCCCATAGGAGAACCCTTTTTGGTTACTAGGAGAACCCTTTTTTGGGTTCCACGTAGAACCCTTTTGGGTTCCATGTAGAACCCTCTGTGGAAAGGGTCCTTCATGGAACCCAAAAGGGTTCTACCTGGAACCAAAAAGGGTTCTTCAAAGGGTCCCCCATTGGGGACAGCCAAAGAACCCTTTCAGGTTTTTCTTTTTTTTTTCTTCAATTTTACCGCTACTCAAACTATCCTATGGCGCTAGCGGTTAGGCTCAGAGAACCTGCTGCAAACATCAGTTGCACCATCCAGAAAATGGCTGCTCTTTGTCTTTGTCTTCCACACCCTCTCCCTGCCCTGGCCTGTGAAAGCACAGTTGAAAGGATTAAGGACAGATGTTGTACTATCAGACTGGAGATTGTAAGTATGGACCCAGTGTGTGCCAGCTCTAACATTCCCGCTACACACACACACTCAAGGGGAAGAGAAGCAAGGATATGCATTTCAGGTACCAAGACTAGATACATGCTTGTTTGGTGTTTTAACCACTGTGGGGTTGAAGGAAAATGTATTAAAATATATTTATTTGGTAGCTGAGAAAGCAAACCCGATTCAATGTGATTCACTTCCTTGTTAATCATGGATGGGCATTCACACAGAACCCCCATAGCCATCAAACAGATACATGAGATAAATGTCCCTACAAACAGCTGTAGAATGCAATTATGATTGAGTTGATGACATTGTACTTAGGTTCACCCTGCACATACTCAATAAGTATGACTCTTTCTCTTGGAAGCCTACAGGCTGGCCAAACAGATACATTGTGAATAGATCTCTTTGTTAAGTGTAGTTTTCCAATCTATTTAGCATGATGCTTTCTTGACTAGACGTTACACAAAATTAAAAAGGCAGTAAGGCACATTTCCACATATGACCAAATTCTAAGTTTTTGCTTACCGTTTCATACACATCTACAGTGTCTTCAGAAAGTATTCACACCCCTTGATTTTTCAAAATGTTGTGTTACAGTCTGAAATTTAAATGGATTCAATTGACATATCTTGGTCACTGGCTTACACACAATACCCCATAATGTCAACGTGGAATTATGTTTTTCTCAAAAAATGCAATTGAAAACAAAATGAAAAGGTGAAATATGTTGAGTCAATATGAATTCAATCCCTTTGTTATGGCAAGCCTAAATAAATTCAGGAGTAAAAATGTGCTTAACAAGTCACATAATAAATGGCATTTAACATGATTTTTTTTAACGATTACTGAAATTTAATTGTTCAGGTTTTTGGACCAATCACGGCTTGACTGCTCTCAAAGCGGATTTTTGACCACATAGATGAAAGGGGACAGTGTTTTGAGTGTAATTGCATGCACATTTAGACATTTCGATAGTTTGCATAGAAAATAGATTGCCTGCTAGGGTGCGTTGCCATTTAACTATCTTGTGTCGATAAAAACAGCTGGACGTAATAACGTCACACATTTTCCCAAAAACCTAGTGTCTATATTTTTTTACTGGTTGATGTTTCCATTACCCATTTAGGCAAATTGTGTAATAAATTGGCAACAGCACTATGGCCTCCCACCTATCTGTTTCATGTCTCAGGTAGCCCGTGAAAGCCAGCATGGATAGAATGTAATAATTGAGTAATATTTGTCATATTCTCAAAACTCTCATATGTCTAACATATCGCCAAGAATCTAGGCTAGGAAAGTCAGGACAAAATAGATTTTGCAGGCAGTAGGCTAAGCATTCACATCACGTGCCCCGCATACCTTCGGCAATCATCATTTATTGTAAAAACTACGTTTCCATCATAATTTGTCGCATTAATGAAAGTTCGACAAAATAAAAATCCACCTGTCAAACGATAATTTTTTTTATGTTTAGAAAATGTCTCCTATATCTGCCGTTTCCATTACATATGTCACAATAATATTTTGGGTGGCGGCATTGCTTTTGTCCAATAAATCTGGGTCAATGGACACCTGAATAAACCTTGGTCAATGGACACCTGAATAAACCTTGGTCAATGGAAACCTGCCTATAGTGTTTGATCGTGCAGTGATGTTTCACCTCCCTCGCGTGCGCCATCTAATGCATGTTCGATTTTTGAACCAGATTTGACTCCATACAGTTGCTTCATAGATCAATGGTTGTGAGTTCTAATCTCACATGGGGCAGATATCATTTTTTTCTGTCCAAATCCTTTATTTACAATATTCATCCCATGCCCACACACATCTCATTCTGAAAAGTGAAAGCATACCTGTGAGAGGGGTCCCCCTGGTAGTAGTTGTAGGTTTTTATACAGTACCCAAAACCAATCTGTGAATTAATTTGACCATTGGAAAAATAGTTACTGAGCAAATACTGCAATGGGGGTTGGATTGAACTGAGCCCTTCATCTTCATTTTCAAGGTGATGATTGGACTTTTCTTTCCAACACAATACCGCAATAAAAGTCCACATTTCACCCTTTTTTTGTGTCCCATTGGGGATTTGAATTTACAACACAAGTGGAAATAAAGGCAATACACATAATTGTATTATCAGACAGTGCCAGTGGACTTCTGGTAAATATGTTTTAGTGAGCAATGTTGGGATCAGGTACAACTATGTTTACCCACCTCCAAAATGAATATTTATGAGCAATTCCCCTCCCATCCACAACTTCTCACCTGAATACATTTTTTGAAAATTTGAAAGGGTTGGGTAAAGGCTGAAATTTGGGTTGAGATAGTTACCCTTTAAACATTGTATGTTTGAACTACAGACTTCTGTTGTACTATTAGATTGGTCTATTCTTCTGCATCTATTGATACCAACCATTCGTCTGTGTGATTAACAGGGGCTGAACTAGAGCGGTGTTTGTGAGACAAGGACAGATCCCGAAGGGGCCTGGGGCTGGGTCTTTTACAAAAACGTCTGTAGAGTCCGAATGGTTTGAGCTACAAACTATAAAACGCCATATATGAAAAACTGAGCCTCATGTTTTTCTCTATGACGCTCACAAGCTACACAAGAGTCGTTACAAGGTAAGGAGTTCTTCTACATAGAAGTGCATAGGAAATCCCTTGACATAGTGACTTTAAAACTGTAATAAGCAAACATAGTTAATGTCACACACTCCAAACTCTACACAGTTGTTACTGACTAGTTGGACATTAATTTCCCCATGAGCAAACAATTTCTGTACTTATAGCATTCATTTAAATTCATTTTTATTTTTATTTTTATTAGGTTGCTTTGGCTGACCTTTTTTAAAAATGTACATGTGTCAATAAACTCATGGATTAAACTGTTTATGTCAAATTGTTTTGTGTTCAACATGTAGCCCTGTATTCCTGAAAATAATATGGTAAAACACCTCACTGTGAGGCTAAATATAAGGGCTGGACAACAAGTCAGATAAATGAAAAGACGATTTCTGCTTGGGTCTCGGGACTGATAGGGTTAACAAGACCATTGCCAAATAAGGCGCGCTGTCACTTGGTTTGCGTTCAGTAAGTATTTACTTTCTGGAACGTTCAATTAAACAAAAACGGTTCTGTACTGAACGACCATTTGAGAAACGGGGAGGGGTTGGTTTGTGGGTTGAGGAGCAGTGTCAGCATGGCCACTGCCCTTTAAATTAATCGCTCTTTGCTTGAATTCATACCTCGCCAGTCGCCACCAGTGGTCGCTGCACCCACCAAACTACAGCAAATGTACAGTACCTTAAAGTCTGTTCAAGAACGTATAAGAACGTTTTGGGGAAATGTGTAATTCAGTACAAACCGTTCTGCAAAGTAGCAAACGTTGAAGTGAACTGAACGCACCTCTGCTTTTATAGTAAGCCTTCAGTTGGTACCACCAAGCACATCTAGAAGGGAATGCATTTCAAACCGAACCCCTCCCTTGAGCTGATGTAGTGCCTCTTCATCACGATTTCAATGTTAGAGTTGAGCCACTAGGGGCAAAAATAGCTATATTTACCTCTAAAAGACCAAAATATATCACTTTTGCAACTAGCTGTCAAAATGAAGACAAGAATTGATGTATTTCACTATAACTAAGCCTAAAACATCTGTATTTTGATGAGAGAATTTTTTTTTTCTTCATGAAAGCTATTCTTTAAAAGGGGTTAGATGCCCAAAACACGTCGGCGTTAGGGTGGAACTCATTGGGTTAAGCTGCAGAACTGATTTCTGAAACGCAAACCTTAGTACACCCTTGAAAAGTGTGTGGGGGTTTTAACATTATTGTAGCATATACTCCTAATGATGACAAGGTGGAGGAGGATGAAATGCTACATAAAAAGGGTCTCCAAAGCTGTCCAGTCAGAATGAGAAACTAACGACTGAGACTATTGTTTTTGATGTTGCACTTACTGTATATTAGCACATTTTTGCATTCTCACACTCTGGCTTCAAACCAGTGCACTGTATTTCTGGCGCTGAGGTAGTTCTGTGGTTTGGTCAGCAGTATATGTCAATGGCACCTTGTTGAATGCTGAGGAATGTGCAGCTGTGCAGTGCAGCTATGGTGTGGACTTCAATTCAGCATTTCTCCAGTGTCTATTTAAGCCCTCAGGGCACCAGGACTGTGTGAAAATCTATGCAGGACCGACCATGACCTTGTTAACATAAATGTATCAAACATCGCAAAATCAAAACAGTTATGATGGATAATAATGGAAGACTTACTACCCTTGCATAGGTCAAATGATTGACGTTGAATATGGGCTTGCTTGCGCAGCTACTTGAAAGGAACACTTGATCAAATGTGGTCTATAAAGGCCTATTACCCCACGTACTTTCTATTCAAGGCATAATGACAAAGTTTAACATTCATTCATTAACTATTTTATATTCACTTGACAAAGTCTTGGAATGTGCTTGATAGGCCTATGCCATCACTATCACATCCTGATCCTACTGCTGCAAGGTTATATTTTAACCACCACATAGTGACTGACACCTGGCTGACACAGCTGCTTGGGCTTGGGCATTACTGTATTATGGAAAAGCTTTGCTTAGTGACCAATTGTGCAGTGTTACAACTCCTTTCTGCCATTGACGTGGTAAATATTAGCCTACATGTGGTGAGCACTGTCAGGAATTGATGTGAAACGTTGCCATTTTCTCTCATGCCTTGACGCTTGTAGCTCCCTGCGGTGTCCCTGTGGAGGAAACAATTATCAGGATCTTACAACAACAACAAAAAATCAACAATGTAGGCCTAAGTCACATTTGGCGTTGCTGGAAACGTAGAAACAATCCCATAGGTACTGGGGAAATATAGGCCTATAGGCTGAAGTCTCCCACCTATGCGTCCTTCATGAGAAGGAGGAGGCACATGGGAGTGTGTGAGAGTGTCAAAAAATGGTCGACAGCTGCATCATTTTACTGTTTCAAAGTGAATCTCTCTTTTGTCCGTTGCTCTTGGCCAATTCCTCAGAGATGGGTCATCAAAGTGGGTTGGGGCTGACTCAATCGGCACTTGAGTTATAAAACTCCAGAACACACGGAAGAAAACCAGTAGAGTAAAGTTTTGGGAGAGTAACGGATAACAGTGAAGGACAAATCATTTTTTCTCCCTAAAGATGTTTGATAAATATATATTTTTCTAAGTATGTAAGACAAGAGCGTCCGGCAAAGTCTGTTACGAACCTCATATTTGCTTGGCTTTCCTAACATTTACAGCTGTTTTTCCTGTGTAGAACTTTGGCGAAATGGGTGACCTTCAGCAGATGACAGTGCTCATGGCTATAATACAGTGCGTAATGACAGGAGTGATGGACAGGAGGATGGAGGTCACTGAAGCAACGGTAGGAATTTACCAGCTTCTTTCAAATGTATTATAATATACACTATATATACAAAAGTATGTGGACACCCCTTCAAATTAGTGGATTCGGCTATTTCAGCCACACCTGTTGTTGACTGGTTTATCAAATCGAGAACACAGCCATGCAATTTCCATAGACAAACATTTGCAGTAGAATGGCCTTACTGAAGAGCTCAGTGACTTTCAACATGGCACCAGAATAGGATTCCACCTTTCTAACAAGTCAGTTAGTCAAATTTCTACCCTGCTAGAGCTGCCCCGGTCAACTGTAAGTGCTGACATTGTGAAGTGGAAACGTCTAGGAGCAACAATTGCTCAGTCGCAAAGTCATAGGTCAAACAAGCTCACAAAACGGGACCCCTGTCCTCGGTTGCAACACTCACTACCGAGTTCCAAACTGCCTCTGGAAGCAACGTCAGCACAAGAACTGTTCGCCTGGAGCTTCATGAAATGGGTTTCCATGGCTGAGCAGCCACACACAAGCCACATCTGGCAGTCCAACGGACTGGTTTGGCGGATGCCAGGAGAACGATACCTGCCCCAATGCATAGTCCGGGGTTGTTTTTCATGATTCGGGCTAGGCCCCATAGTTCCAGTGGAGGGAAATCTAACGCTATAGCATACAATGACATTCTAGACGATTCTGTGCTTCCAACTTTGTGGAAACAGTTTGGGGAAGGCCCTTTCCTGTTTCAGCATGACAATGCCCCCGTGCACAAAGCGAGGCCCATACAGAAATGGTTTGTCAAGATCGGTGTGGAAGAACTTGGCTGGCCTGCACAGAGCCCTGACCTCAACCCCACCGAACACCTTTGGGATGAATTGGAACACTGACTGCGAGCCACACCTAATGGCCCAATATCATACCCTGATGAAGACAGCTTTGCTGTCGAAACGTTGGTTATTAGGTTATTCAATTTTTGCATCTGAGCTCTTAGAGTGTGCGGCTTTCCCTTATTTTCTAGTTTTCTACTCCGCTAGCCAGCACCTCGCCTTTATAGGTGTGCGTTTCTTTTTTCCAATATCAGTGCCCAACATCACTAATGCACTTGTGGCTGAATGGAAGCAAGTCCCCGCAGCAATGTTCCAACATCTAATGGAAAGCCTTCCCAGAAGAGTGGAGGCTTTTATAGCAGTGTATCTATCTTTCTCCATTATTTTAATTGCAGTGCAACTTCTGAATACTGTGCATTATTGTCATAATATAATACAAACTTTATCTGAACTGGACCATGTATATACCAATTGTATGATGCAAAGTGCCATATGTACAACCTGTGGCTTTTACAGTCTTTCTGGTAGACTGCAACTGAATCAGCATTGGTTTCTGTTGTGGCTGTTGTCATTCACAATGTTACAGGTGAATAATATCACTTTTAAACTTCTAAAGTTAACCCTTGTAACCCACTGTGATTATTGTGTTACCAGGAATACCTGATGAAGTATGGCTATCTGCACACTTCACTGGATCCTCAGAACCAGGGCTTCCAGAAAGAAGATGTAATTGAGGCACTCAGGTAAAGTAGATCCACAGCAACACAAACTACAATCTATGAACACAACAACAACTTACACGTGTAATTCTTCATGGCAATGTGTGATTCCTCTTCCCCCAACACAACAAATCTGAACACACTTATTCTAAATGCCCCTTTATCAATACAGATCCAAACACAGCTCTATTGTATAGCCTTTTGCAAGTCACATTGATACATTTACTACAATCAATGCAATTCTTTAGCATAACATTTCCCATTGGAAGGAAATGTTTCCTTGCCTTACATTTACACTACACACATGCTGTATCTGCTATTGGAGCTTTCAGTCCTTCCTTTCCCTAGGGTGTTCCAGAGGGTGACAGACCTGCCTGTCACTGGAGTGATTGACAAGGCCACCCTAGAGATGATGAGACAGTCTCGCTGTGGCATAGAGGACCCCTTCAATCAGAAAACCCTCAAGTACAGAGTGCTGGGTGAGTGAAAACATGTGGACAGGATATTGTATGCGGGGTGGGATGGACCAGTGTTTCCCAGATGGTTGGTTGGGACTTAAAACTTTGGGAGACACTATGCACATTAAATGATAATAATAATCCTCATCTAATAAAAATAATCTTCACTTACACACTTGTAGTTTCTCGTCTAGACGTGTTTGTAGTAAAATGCATGTTTTTGGCTCTACTGTAGGCTACTGGCGCAAGAGAAGCCTGACCTGGCGCATCTACAACTACACTCCAGACATGCCGAAGAGTGAGACAAAGAGGGCCATCAGCTCTGCATTTAAGTATTGGAGCGATGTGGCTCCCCTGAGCTGCCGCGAGGTTGAGTATGGACGAGCCGACATCAGAATCTCATTCCACGCGAAAGATGCCACTTGTGCCGTGCCTTTTGACGGGAGGGGTGAGTCTGCCTATGGGCCGGATACAATTGGGTTGGAGTTACAATAGCCTAACACACACACAGTAGGAGTAACCCTAATTGCCATTGGAATATAAAATAATATAAAATATTTTAAATCTGTAGGTCACGTGCTGGCCCATGCTGAACACCCACAGTCAGGGATTGTTCATTTTGACGAGGATGAGTTTTGGACCGAGGGCATGTTCTACGGCACTAACCTGCGTATCATCGCTGCCCATGAGATAGGCCACGCCCTGGGCTTAGGCCACTCACAATACAGAAGTGCTCTGATGGCCCCTCTTTACACTGGTTACCGTAGCAACTTCCGTCTGCATCCCGACGACGTAAAAGGCATCCAAGCTATGTATGGTGAGTGGAGCCTGAGTTTGACCTGAGGATTTTCTGACCTGCTGGCTTTCCATACACACTAGTACCTCCTTATCAGAATACTTTATTATTACAATAGGGCTCAAATGTCACATATAATGCTTTTATCCTCTAAGTCTTATCCCTTCCACCAATTATGTCTGTTTTAGGTAAACGTGGTGCAAGTGTTCCAGTTGAGCCCACAGTGACACTCCTCACAGACAGCCTCCCTGATGCTGAGGGAGACATCCCAGACCCCTGCACTGCCAGGCTAGATGCCATCATGTTGGGTAAGCTGTCTGCGCACAATACTGGCCAGTGATATACAGTCAGGGAAAAAAGTATTTGATCCCCTGCTGATTTTGTACGTTTGCCCACTGACAAAGAAATGATCAGTCTATAATTTTAACGTTAGGTTTGTTTGAACAGTGAGAGACAGAATAACAACAAAAATATCCAGAAAAACGCATGTCAAAAATGTTATAAATTGATTTGCATTTTAATGAGGGAAATAAGTATTTGACACCCTCTCAATCAGAAAGATTTCTGGCTCCCAGGTGTCTTTTATACAGTTAACGAGCTGAGATTAGGAGCACAATCTTAAAGGGAGTGCTCCTAATCTCAGTTTGTTACCTGTATAAAAGACACCTGTCCACAGAAGCAATCAATCAATCAATCAGATTTCGAACTCTCCACCATGGCCAAGACCAAAGAGCTCCCCAAGGATGTCAGGGACAAGATTGTAGACCTACACAAGGCTGGAATGGGCTACAAGACCATCGCCAAGCAGCTTGGTGAGAAGGTGACAACAGTTGGTGCGATTATTCGCAAGTGGAAGAAACACAAAAGAACTGTCAATCTCCCTCGGCCTGGGGCTCCATGCAAGATCTCACCTTGTGGAGTTGCAATGATCATGAGAACGGTGAGGAATCAGCCCAGAACTACACGTGAGGATCTTGTCAATGATCTCAAGGCAGCTGGGACCATAGTCACCAAGAAAACAATTGGTAACACTACGCCGTGAAGGACTGAAATCCTGCAGCGCCCGCAAGGTCCCCCTGCTCAAGAAAGCACATATACATGCCTGTCTGAAGTTTGCCAGTGAACATCTGAATGATTCAGAGGACAACTGGGTGAAAGTGCTGTGGTCAGATGAGACCAAAATGGAGCTCTTTGGCATCAACTCAACTCGCCGTGTTTGGAGGAGGAGGAATGCTGCCTATGACCCCAAGAACACCATCCCCACCGTCAAACATGGAGGTGGAAACATTATGCTTTGGGGGTGTTATTCTGCTAAGGGGACAGGACAACTTCACCGCATCAAAGGGACGATGGACGGGGCCATGTACCGTGAAATCTTGGGTGAGAACCTCCTTCCCTCAGCCAGGGCATTGAAAACTAACCTTATTTTACTCCCTTCATTGGAACTGAAGATGGGATATGACAGGTTGACATCACACTCTGATTGGACCTTCAGTGTTTTATTTCATGCCCCTCTTTCTCATCAGGTCCATGGAGGAAGACATTTGCATTCAGTGGTGATTATGCATGGACGGTCTCTGACATGGGGCACAATGCACCCATGAAGATCGATCGGCTGTGGATTGGACTGCCTGGGAACCTGAACGCAGCCGTTTACTCTCAGAGAACCAACAAAACATACTTTTTTAAAGGTACAATATTTTCTCGACTTTAAAATGTATTATGTTTTTGATTAACAAATAGGTAAAGTGAGATGATTTTTAAAGAAAGACATAGTATGAACTGTGTAATACTTGTGTTAAATGACTTGACAGTGATCCGGCCCAGAATGTGTGAATGTGTTACTGTTAATCTCACTTCATTTCAGCCTACTCACCAAAACTGGTTCTGACCACAGGTGATCAAGTGTGGAGATACACCAGTTTTCTCCTGGACTACGGGTATCCCAAAGAGCTGAAACGCCTCCCACCTAATATTGATTCCGCTTTGTACTTAGAGAAGAATAAGAAGCTGGTGTTTTTTAAGGTAGTTGAACACAACACAGCACAATTATATCAATACTTTTTAACAAGTAAACTCAACATTGTTAAAAATGACAACTGAGCTTTATGGTTTCAGTAAGTTGTGATAATAGATTAATGATAACAACTGAAGCCGTAGCATTTTTACCCGCTTGAATGTGATGAATATGCCAAATAACCACCTTAAAAAAATGTTTGTACTAATCATCTTTGTCCTCTGTTGTCCGTCTCCTCAGGGTACAGGGTACTGGCAGTGGGATGAGCTGCGTTCCAGTAACCTCAACGTGTACCCCAAACCCTTGTCTAACCTCTTCAATGGGGTGCCCTCCAGCCCTGATGCTGCCTTTACCTGGACCAATGGAAAGATCTACTTCTTCAAGAGAGACAAGTACTGGCGTGTGAACAGTCTACTGAGCGTAGACAAAGGCTATCCACTCAGCAAGAGTGAGCGCTGGATGCACTGTTAGGAGCAAGACACTAGAGGGAAGCAGACACCATAAGCCTTGATAGGGTGCTCGTGTGATGTGTGCTCTATTGACAGTTCAGGGAACCACAACAGCAACCACACTGTGATAACATTGTGTTCACACTGTGAGGTGTCTGGAATCCATATAAACATATGGCCATGTACTGGTACATGATTTCAAGTGAGGATTGAGTTAGGTACAGTCAAAGTACATTAAACTGAAATGTTATATCAAATTAATTCTTTTTGAAACACAATAACTTTTATCAGGTTGAGTATTGAGTGTTGTCCCACATAAGTAAAATGCATTTCTTGTTCTGGAGCAGTAACCTGCTGGGTTTGTTCATATCTTTATGGCCTAGCTCTCTGTTTCCATGAAACACAAGCAGGACCTCCAGCTGTATTAATCTGCTCTTTTCTTCCAACAGCCCAAACATGTTAGGCTTAGATCAGACTGTGTGTGTGTGTGCGTGTGTGTGCGTGTGTGTGCGTGCGTGTGCGTGTGTGCGTGTGTGTGTGTGTGTGTGTGTGTGTGTGTGTGTGTGTGTGTGTGTGTGTGTGTGTGTGTGTGTGTGTGTGTGTGTGTGTGTGTGTGTGTGTGTGTGTGTGTGTGTGTGTGTGTGTATTTGTTATGATCTTAGGGGGCATTCCAGGGGGGGGCATTTTCTCCCTCACCACAGATGTGGATTGGATTATTCAGTTGTTGTGTGTCCTCTTTTCAGTATGTGTACTGATTTCAACGGTGTTCCAGTTAGAAACTTCTCGTTTTCTTTTGACGTTTCACTTGCAGATACTGTGGGCGGGTCTGAAAAAGTATTTGTGAGTTCATTGTCGTCATGTTATGCATTTCTAGGACTATGGTGTGTATATGTTATCACTGCCCACAAAGAGAAACATGATATCATTGGTGTTCAGACACCAGCTTTCACAGGTCTACATTTTATAACTGGTTTATAATTGTGTACTAATGTTGCTGTTGAACCTCATCATGCTTATTGATGTGGCTCATACAAGCTCAAGGGAATTCACATTTCAGTGTATAGGCCTAACATTTGAAAATAAAAATTGTACTCTGAACAAAAATATAAATGCAACATGCAACAATTTCAAAGATTTTACTGAGTTATAGTTCATGTAAGGAAATCAGTCAATTGAAATACATTCATTAGGCCCTAATCTATGGATTCCACATGACTGGGAATACAGATATGCATTTGTTGGTCACAGATACCTTAAAAAAAAGGTAGGGGCGTGGATCAGAAAAGTGTCATGTGTGACCACCATTTTCCTCATGCAACACGACACATCTCCTTCACATAGCATTGATCAGGCTATTGATTGTGGCCTGTGGAATGTTTTCCCACTCCTCTTCAATGGCTGTGCGAAGGTGCTGGATATTGGCAGGAACTGGAACACACTGTCGTACACATCGATCCAGAGCATCCCAAACATGCTCAATGGGTGACATGTCTGGTGAGTATGCACACCATAGAAGAACTGGGACATTTTCAGCTACCAGGAATTGTGTACAGATCCTTACGACATGGGGCTGTGCACTATCATGCTGAAACATGAGGTGATGGCGGCGGATGAATGGCACGACAATGGGCCTGAGGATCTCGTCCTGGTATCTCTGTGCATTCAAATTGCCATCGATAAAATGCTATTGTGTTTGTTGTCTGTAGCTTATGCCTGCCCATACCATATCCCCACCGCCGTCATGGGGCACTGTGTTCACATCAGCAAACCGCTCACCCACATGACGCCATACACGCCGTCTGCTCGGTATAGTTGAAACCGGGATTCATCCATGAAGAGCACACTTCTCCAGCGTGCCAGTGGCCATCGAAGGTGAGCATTTGCCCACTGCAGTCGATTACGACGGCAAACTGCAGTCAGGCCAAGACCCTGGTGAGGACAACGAGCAGATGAGCTTCCCTGAGACGGTTTCCGACAGTTTATGCAGAAATTGTTTTGGTTGTGCAAACCCACAGTTTCATCAGATGTCCGAATGGCTGGTCTCAGACGATCCCACAGGAGAAGAAGCCGGATGTTGAGGTCCTGGGCTGGCGTGGTTACAGGTGGTCTGCGGTTGTGAGGCCGGTTGCAGGCACTGCCAAATTCTCTAAAACGACATTGGTAGAGGAATTAACATTAAATTATCTGGCAACAGCTCTGGTGGACATTCCTGCAGTCAGCATGCCAATTGCACACTCCCTCAAAACTTGAGACATCTGTGGCATTGTGTTGTGTGACAAAACTGCACATTTTAGAGTGGCCTTTAATTGTCCCCAGCACAAGATGAATCTGTGTAATGATCATGCTGTTTAATCAGCTTGTTGATATGCCACACCTGTCAGGTGGATGATTATATTGGCAAATGAGAAATGCTCAGTAACAGGGATGTAAACAAATTTGTGGACAACATTTGAGAGAAAAAAGCTTTTTGTGAGTATGGCAAATGTCTGGGATCTCGAGTGGCACGTAAGGCACTGCATCTCAGTGCTAGAGGCATCACTACAGACACCCTGGTTCGAATCCAGGCTGTATCACAACCGGCCGTGATTGGGAGTCCCATAGGGCGGCGCACAATTGGCCCAGCGTTGTCCGGGTTTGGCCGGTGTAGGCTGTCAATGTAAATAAGAATGTGTTCTTAAATGACTTGCTTAGTTAAATTGAAGAAAAAAAATTCAGCTCATGAAACATGGGACCAGCTCTTTAAAAAATAGTTTTTCGTTCAGAATATATGTATGCAATTACTTTTTTCATCTAAGACAGTTGTGCAAATTAGTCATGACAGTCAACAATAAAACAGGCATTGTTTCCTTTATGATGTAAACCTACTCTGATCTCATTGCAATGGCTAATGAACAACAGAGACACCAAGATTAGTGAAATACTTGAGGTCATTGTAGCCTATGACGAGAGCCATGTGCTTTCATGCATGATACTTGTGGGCTGCTAAAGTTCGGAGCTGCCACAGCAACACCACTGCTTAAACCAATCAGGGAGCAGGAAATCACCCCCATTTGTTGCCTTCAAGACCCTCTGTGTTTCTGATTCCAAGGCAGAATTTGGCAACTGATGTTGCTAGGTGACCAGTGAGGGAAAATAGAGCCATTTAGCCTCAGACAAATGACTCAGACAGCTTTTGTTTTTAAACTAATTTAATGGTTTATCTTTCAATTTCCTATTGACAATTCTGTACAGATTCAGAATAGTTGAGTACTGAGTGAGAGTAGGCCTACTGTCCCTCTAAAATTCTAAAACAAAAGTAAATTACAATTTTAAAAACACTGATAATTCCTTAGTAACCTAGAGTACAGCAAATGTATGCTAAAATATTTTCCATAGCACATTCCTTCAATGTTATTGTTCATATACATTACTGAATACAGGTACTACACAGGTAAAACTGCCTAGAAATTGTAATGAAAACAAGCCACTGCTCAAAAATAACTGGCATAACCAAGTATGGTTTGAAACAACATTGTATAGTATTGCAGTATTGCTACCGCTAAAAATGGCACTGCAGTTCCAATGAAAACAAACGTAAATGTCACTTGTAACAGTTGCCCATGTAATCTCTATTGTATTTAGGCACAAAATGGCTGCCGTGTATCTCTCTGGACCTGAACCTTCTACACTCAACTATACAGGCAGTTACTTCGAAAAAGGGACAAGTAAACAGTAATGCACACACCTTAACATTACAAATGCACACACACTCACACAGACAGAAAACACTGGTCAGAGAAATGTGTCTCGAAATGTCCTCTTCTTTGTCCCGTCACAGTGCCTTGTCAACATCAGCTGGTGTCCTGTTCTGTGAGGCGGTTGACCCGAGTTTACACACCACTGGTTCATTTCAAGTCATTAAAGCACAGTTAACTCCAATTATAAAAGTTGAAATCACTCGGGGAGGTAGCTCTCGCAAAAACAAGTCTGTTTTCATCAGTCAAGTGATTTCTCCTACATGTAATCAAACAATCACATAATGGCACCAGAGAAAGTATACGACCTCAGAAGTCAGATGAGATCATTTCTGCTCCTTCTTCTTCTTCCGACTGTGTACTCTGCTCTGTCCTAACCCCATAGCATTTCAGTTCTCACTCTCTGTTTGTTTCTCTCTAGCAGAAGTGGCCTTCAGACTTTTCACATGTACCTGCCACCGCTCAGAGCAGACAACACAGGAAAAGGCCACACAGGCCCAGTCTATTGAAAGAGTGATTACAGCACACATCAAACGGGGGGCCAAACACCAACCACTCTCAGGGAACAGCTCACAGATGGAGGAACCATTACATCGCCTTCCAGTCTGCCATTCCAAACGAGGTACAGTACAGTACACTGGAGGTGTGCTTTGATCTTCACTTGGACAGCATTCAAGGCCCTTTTCCAAGTCATATGTAAGGAACGTCCATTATTCAATAGACTCTCACATTGCCTGAAAGAGTAGTCTGTAGGGTCAACAGTACACTACATAGGGAGGAGGACTGTGGTGGAGGGACAAGAAACAAGTGGTCGTCCCCGTTTGTCCCTCGGTGCATCAGACCCTGTTAACAGGTGTGGTGACGGTGAGGGGTACGGTGGAGCTTGTCTCGTTGTCAAAGTCGATTATTGTGTGGTTGGTAGTTCCCAGGCTGCTGAGGGAGTTGCCTGTGCCCATCTGTCTGTCCCTAAGACTCTGCAGGTAGCTCTGAGAGAAGGAATAAAGGAGAGAGGGGAAGAAGAGAGGAGAGAGGGAATATAATCAGAATCAACCCGGGTTCTACATGTTGGAATTCAAATAGAATAGAGTGTGTATGTGTCAGAGGAGGCTGGTGGGAGGAGCTATAGGAGGACAGGCTCATTGTAATGTCTGGAATGGAATACATGGAACTGTATCAAACACATCAAACATATGGAAACAACATTTTTGACTCTGTTGCATTTATTCCATTCCAGCTATTACAATGAGCCCATCCTCCTATAGCTCCTCCCACCAGCCTCCTCTGGAGTTTGTGTGTGTGTGTGTGTGTGTGTGTGAGAGAGAGAGACTGACCGGTGCCAGTAGGTCTCCGGCATAGCGTTTGACAGGGGTGGGCTTGCGACGGTATGTGCCCTCCTGCCCACTGTTCTGCTGGCGCTTCTTGACATCTTTCTGTCTGATCCGCATCAACTGGACCCGTTTCTGCCTCCTGCTGATGATGACTGAAACGAGAGAGATAAGAGAGAGATATGAGCCAGAGGAGAGCCAGAGGAGAGCCAGAGGAGAGCCAGAGGAGAGCCAGAGGAGAGCCAGAGGAGAGCCAGAGGAGAGAGGTGTGTTTACTCAGTGAATCATTTCTTAGTAATTCTACAGAGCACACGAGAGCTTTAGGGGAACATTTGACATTCTTAAATCACATGAAATGTAATATAAACAGCTGACTTGGGAGACAATCTGTTTCGTGTCAATACCAGGACAATGTTCTCTAACACCATAAAACCACTGTAGCAGTGAAGAGAACATAATATAACCCATAGTCCATATTGAGATATACAGATGCATCATACTCTACAAACAGCTTCCTCTACCTCCCATGCTTACCACAGAGATCCTATACATTACGTCTATATGGAATTCTATGATGCTTACCCTCAGTGTGTGAGAACCCCACGGCTGTCAGCTTCCACTGCACCAGCACCCCCATGAAGCTGAGTGCTGGCCAGATACCCATGATCACCCAGCTGTACCAGCAGAGCGACCGCGCCGGTGACAGCCTCAAGCACTGATACGCGTGTCTGGCCAGCGCCAGCATCTCCACAAAGTAGTCGGCGCACACCGTCATAATGGCCGCCCCGAACACAGACGTAGACAACACGGTGAAGAGCTTCTGCCACTGTAGGGTGAGCACGGCGAACAGCATACCCGTGCCCAGCAGCACCCCTAGGGGCACCCAGACGGTGGTGGGTGTGTAGAACTGGTGGGTGACCAGCAGGGTGGCGAGGGCAAGTAGCAGGCCCAGTAACAGACCCGTCATGAAGAGACCCACGGAGCGCACCAGCATGGTGACCAGGCCACACAGCAGGCCGATGCCGAGGCCGATACCCGCCGAGGCCTCCACACTCAGCTGGGTGTCCAGCACCCGCTCCTTGTGGCACAGCAGGAAGATTATGACAGAGCCGAACATCAGGCCCGACAGGAACATGACTGCCTTGAAGCAGCGATATCCTGGGAGAGAAGAGAGGTGAAGAGGGAAAGGTGAGGGACAGAGTAGAGAGAGGGAATGGTGAGGGAGAGATGAGAGGGGAGAGGGGTAGAGAGGGAATGGTGAGAGAGAGTGGAAAGGGGTAGAGAGGGAGAGAGGAGAGGGGTTGAGAGAGGGGTGAAAAGAAAACAATACTTATTTAAAGTTGTACTTCACTTCAATAGGGGGAGATTCAATAGCCTGAGGAATCTAACAGTAAAGAAATATGCAGGTGATAAGTTAGGACTTAAAGATAAAGTTAAATTGCAGAGGCTAGGGCACTCAGAATATCAACTGTAAGCAATGTAATGCCGTATAAATGACCCTACAGTTAAAACTAAAAAGAGAGGCGGTATGGAGGAGAAAGAAGCAATTGTGGTTATTAAGTTGGATTTGGTGAGAAAAATATAATGAATAAATAAAGTGTGTTTTTACTCTATTTGTTATCATTTAAGGCCAGACACCACACCCTAATATGATTATTGTTTTGCTGTAGATTGCAGGAAAATCCTGGGGAGAACCCTGCTGTATAACACATTAGCAGACATATGATACGTCTGAATACACATTCCCTATCCCCTGCTCTAGTACATTGTTTGCGTCCCAAATGGCACCCTATTCCCCACATATGGCTCTGTTCAAAAGTTGTGCACCATGGCCTTGGTCAAAAGTAGTGCACTATATAAGGAATGGGGTTCCATTTGGGATGCAGCCCTTGTTATTGAAGATTTATTTTATTCGTTGACGTGACGTGGTTGGGGTACGACTTGTGGCCTTGACCCCGTGGTGACCTTACCAATGAAGCAGTAGATGATGCCGAACAGGCAGCACATGGAGCAGATGACGGCAGGGATGAGCTCATACTTCCTCTCGATCTCCAGGCTGCAGGCGTTCACCTCGGCCAGGCCATCCCCTTCAGCCACGTCAGGGTCTGTCATCCTGGGGCTCCCTCCGACCGACCAGACCACCGGGGAGACAAGGAGGTGGTGGTGGTTGAAGGTTGGGACTGAAGGATAAGGAGTGGTGCTGTTATCTGAAGTTCATCAGAACAACTTGGGCGCCTGTAACATGAAAGATAAATATCTGAGTAAGTCATAGATCATCACAGGCCATCACAATGGGTTAACTCACAATGCAATAAAGTGGCTTACAGTATTTATTTGTCTCTGTTAAGACTTTAGGGCACAGTACTGGCAAAGAGGACTGAGAAGGCATCTTGGCTCAACTTTAAAATCTAGGGCTAGGTTAACAAACACTGCCTTACCCACAAAATAGAGAACACAAAGTGGTGAGTTGCGAGACTCCATTGATGCTTAACATGGTGCATGTAGGACACTCTAGAACCCCCCTCCGCCTCACCCCTCCACCCCTGATTCAGACCTCTGACCCCTCACCCCCGCCAGTGTTCCCCGAGGCTTCAGGAGAAGTGTGAAATCTGCCGGCCATCTGTGACTTCTCCCTGGTGACTCTGCATATAGGCCTGCCAGACACTCCATATGCTGCTAGCCCAGCCCCCCATGATAACCCACAGTACTGTATACCACACATACACCCTGTTGCCATGACTACAGTATCATGGGAGTACATAAACATGGACAACCACATACTACAGAGACATCCTGTAGTACATAATGAAAGAAAACTGTACCAAAAACGCCTATAGACACCAGTACCGAGTATTGGAACGTCCTATAGAATATTGAATTATTGCAGTGTCTGTCTACTCTACTGTATTTTTGTAATTATGACCATTCTAATCAACATAGCAGCAGATGTCCAGTGTCGACTCAAGTCCACTCAAACACCATCATTTTCAGTGAGCATATTCAACACTGATTTCATATCGGCAGCAAACACCCACTCAAGTTTACTGGGGTCCAAGTTTTTTTTTTTTTTTTTACAACTCTCCTAAATTGAACTTGGGGTGTCAATGTCAGGTATTTAAAATAGGCTATGTAGTAAAAAGGTCTGGGTGAAAGTAAATGACTATACTAAAAGTAGGGCTACTACGGACATCGAGTGGTGCTAGTGAAGGGTTAATCAGGCAGCCCCACTCCCCTCCCAGTGTGCCTGTTGGGGAGGATGTGTAGGGCTCATTGCTCAGGGTGGGCTGCTGGCCAGCCTTCTTTATGATCTCACCCCAGTTCTGATCCGATTACAGCAAACTCACGTTTCCAGGCTCAGGAGAAAAACAGTAACAGAGCTGGGTGCCTGCTCTCCTGATCTGCTCTTTCACTTCTCAGTCCCCCCCCTCCCTCCATTCTCCCAAACTTCTGCTTTTAAACTCCTCTTCCCACCCACCCCTCTCCCTCTCCCTCTCTGTCTGAGATACATTATGACCTGGACATGACTTGACATGGAAAAAATGAGGGCCCGTTGGAAAGTAGCTCTCTGGTTGCCTCTCTTTTTCCAGAGCTAGAGGAAGAGTTCTCACTTCATTCACTCAGTCCTTCACATGTCTGCCTCTCTGTCTCGGCCAGATAGTCCCCTCTGTTCTGTCTCACTTGTTTTCAAAAGGCCAAGGACAACTCAAGACAAATGATCTAGCCATCAGAGCTCTACAGTCCCACTGGTCTGCTGTGTCTGTGGCACGACTTTCCAAGTAGGTCTGAGAGGATGAAGCCAGGACAATGAATGCTTTAGAATGAGACTGAAATCTGATATACAGAAGTCATACAGTATTTAGGCTAATAATGTGCGGTGCAGTATCACCCTTATTGAAAGCATGAGGGCATTTCACCTTGAGGCTATAGTATGGACTTCTCTTTCATCATATTCAGTTATGATGACATGGATGGATTTGTGGCATTACCTCCAACCTGCCCTAGTCAAAGTTAACACACTAACAGGAACTTTTATTGAAGTTCATGCCAAAAAAATATCCTCTGATTGTGCAAGACAGAACTTTTGCAAACTATTAAATATATCTGTTTACAGTCAAAATTCTACTCAAACTTCACCATTCAGCTGGACCAAAAACAGGAATAGGAGAAAGTTTGAAGAGCAAGGGAAAGCTAAGATAACTGCTCACCTCTGAAGGCATTAAAAAGTGACTGCGAGGGTGTTGTGGGTAATCCATCAAGTTGCACAACTTGTTCATCCGACCGCACACACACCAACTCTCTCCCACGTCCATGTGTCTGTCCCCACATTGTCCCTGTGTGAGTCACAATGGTGGCCAGTGTGTGTGTGAGGCCTGGAGTCCGTGCCGTTCAGGGAGAATGGTGCCATTATGGGGCGGCACAAAGGCTATAAAACCCCAGCATTGACCTCTACTGGCACACACAGCAAAGCATGCTGGGAGATAGGGCATATCACATAGAGGTGGAGGGACCCCGGGAAAGGAGGTGGTGTCTGAGTGTGTATGTGTGTGTGCCATGGCATTGAGCGTGTGGGTGGATGAAGGATCCCACTGGGCACACACTGGTTGAATCAACGTTGTTTTCACGTCATTTCAATGAAATTAAGTTGAACCAACGTGGAATAGACGTTGAATTCACATCTGTGCCCAGTGGGATAAAGGGGTCTAGCTGGTAGCTGTCCAGAAGGCTGATATTGTCACCCATTCTCACCAGATAAGGAGGAAGTGACGTGGCTCCATGTTTTATCTCGGAGCTCAAGGCACAGAAGTAGAAGTTGAGAAATAGTCTCTTTCGATACATTTTGATGAAGTACATCTTGAATGACCTCATTCCAATATGACATTGTGTGTGTTGTCTTGACAACAGGTATAATAAGGTTGCTGCTAGTGCTGTATATGTAAATATAGTCACACTTATAGATGACTGAGTATGTTGGTATGAAATGACCTTGGAACAAATTGCTTTAGAATGTTGCCTAACACACTTACTTGACAAACACCATGGATGGATGGATGGATGGAGGGAGGGAGGGGTGGGCTGGAGGGAGGGAGGGGTGGGCTGGAGGGAGGGAGCTCAAGCCTCAACAGCTGAGAGATGGGCAGAGCCATGCCCAGGTTCCCCACATAGCTAATTTGGGTGGGTTTCATTAACCACTGATGGGGGTGCAGGGGTGTGAGAGAGGTCAGGGATTCCAAGGGTGCTCTGGCTTTAAGGCAGAGGGCAGCTGAGAACTAAACGTTATACAGCCCAGCTGTATGGTGGCACAGCTTGGCACAGGGGGGTATGCGAGACTGCCATTTGCCATGGTTTCCCCCTGACTGGGCATGATGCCTGTTGATCTACAGATCCGGCCCCCACCCTTATAGCTGCAGCTATAAAACTAATTCTCCATGATTCCAAATGCCAAACACCGTGCCCAATGTGTCCTGCTCGTTGGGCATGGTGGAGACTGGAGAATAGTATGGACATGATAGGACCAACCTACTCCATGGTGTCCACCTTGTGCCAACTGTGGTTGCCTATTAACCATAAGAGAAACACTCTCTCATTGGCAGGAAGCTGTGGCCAAGAGGAGAAAGTGGAGATCAGTGGCGGGGCTGTGCTGGAGGTGACTTTTCTCTCAGGGCGAGGAAGCAGAGCAGGAAAGTTAGAGTTGGATTTGGAGGCTGAAGCGTCAACACCGACACTCTTATTTTCTGGTTTAATCCAACATAACAGGCTAAAAAAAAAAAAAAAATTGCTGATATCGTGTTGAATGCCTATTAGAACATGATGATGACAATGGGTTCTGCTACAACTGTGGGTTATGATCTCTAAACAAGTCAAATAAAACACTCCACCCTCAGTCCACATGTTCAAAATGATCTCACAACTGGATTGTGTTTATATGAGCCTTTCATCATGGATTCAGATGCACTCACTCATGCTCTAATATGTGAAACATTATGATATCAACATTCACAGCTGAGAGAGAATGCTCTCTGGCTGGCAACTTGAACAGAACTTGTGTACAGATAAAGCCAATTTTTTATGTGGTCAAATAGGTGAAACACGCTTTCTGGATAGATTTACCAATCCTCCTGAACTTGAATAACACCTCTCACTGACCTGTCCAAACCATTACCAACCAAACCTGGTCCTTAAATACTTGTAATTAAATCAAATAGACATCATCAAATACATGTTGATATATGGTGCAATGAGACATCTTCCATTTTGTTTCTTATGAAGTAAAATTGCTGCACTTAATAGACCTTGTCGTTACTAAATAGACCTTGTCGTTACTAAATAGACCTTGTCGTTACTAAATAGACCTTGTCGTTACTAAATAGACCTTGTTAGTTATTGAGGAATGCTAATCAGATTAAAAGCAGTCCTGAAGAGTGTTATGTAAATGGCTGTTTTGAGCAGGGAGAGAAAAACTGAAAAACCTGCTGCATTTGGGAGCTCATTTGACTGGGAAATGAAGGGACAAGACTCGTTTGTCATCTCAGCTCATCTCAAAAACAGGGAGCAAATGAGATGCACTCCACATGATATGTGACAGTGTTTGAAAGTGGTCTACTGAGAGACAGCCTCCCTTTCATCTCTTAAAAGGCAAATAATTGACACTATGTTCTATTGAGGAAGAACATAAATACCATGGTTACAAGTCATTAAGTGCATTTCAACAGATTTATTATGATGACTAGACCACTATGGTAAAATCACAAATCTTTGATAACCTTTACTCATCCATGCTGACTAACGAAGGAAATGATGAATCTGAAGATGAAACGAGGATAGAATGATCTACCAGTCATAAAGACATCCTTAATTATTTTTGTATTTTTATTTAACTAGGCAAGTCAGTTAAGAACACATTCTTATTTACAATGACGGACTACACACAGGCCAAACCCGGGCGACGCTGGGCCAATTGTGTGCCGCCCTATTGGACTCCCAATGACAGCCAGTTGTGATACAGCCTGGAATCGAGCCAGGGTGTCTGTAGTGACGCCTCTAGCACTGAGATGCAGTGCCTTAGACCACTATGCCACTCGGGAGCCCTCAAACCTCATCTACACTCCTTTCACATCCAGACATTTTTATTAAGTTGGTGATAAAGTCACAGCTCTCCACCATTCTCTCTCTCAGCCTGTCTCTGTATCATTTCTCCTCTAAATCTCTGACCAGTCCCTCTCAAACAACACTTTGTTCCTCAAGAGTGAATGAGGCGGAGGGGGGACCTGCAATGATTTTGGCACTGCCGCACCGTCTCCCACTCCCCTCCCTCCATGCCTCCAGTCTTTCTTTAGCCAGGCTTGGACCGAGAGCAGAGAGCAGAGAGCTTTCGGTCCAAGTTCTGGACCAGGCTCTGGACCCTACAGTGCTCTTCAAAGAGAGGGAGGGAGGGAGGGAGGGAGGGAGGGAGGGAGGGAGGGAGGGATAATGTAGTCTGTAACCCCTTCAGAGAGCAGTAATTACAGAGTGAGAATATATAGAAAGTGATTTGAGGGGCAGTAAGTTTACGACAAAGCCTAACACTGACATGAACTCTAAGACCATACACACTGACCTTTCTAACATGTGCAGATGTGCCAAAATAACAAACCTCTAAAGTAATCATAAAAGATAATACATCACTATCAAACCCCCCAAACCATCTACCTCCCAATCGCCACGTAGGAAAAGTTATGGTCACGTTTCTCCTTTAAACTCCAATGTAGTTTATAGGCCTACATTTCTTCACTTACAGACACGCAAACAACTGTCTCTGATGGCAAGCACACATGTTTTATATTATGTCTGAATGAGTATCCAGGAAACCCACTATTTAGCATACTGTATATCCTTTTAAATATTGTAATAGTTTTATCAGTCTCAGAAAGAGATCCTATTCTCCCTCAAGCCCTTCCACTCCATGCCTGCCTTTGTGAAAGGCCCAAACAATGGAGGCCTTTCAATTCTGATTGTAGAGAGTTCCTTACAAAAAAGGAGAAAAAAACAGTAAGTAGAAGAACAGAGAAACAATGAGAAGCCTTTTCGAGAGGCAGTCACGTGTATGATACACATGTAGACACACACCCCTATTTCCATGCACACTCACACAACAGACACACAAACGTCACACACACACACTCATGCAAATATAACAACTCCAATCCACACATTATAATCATCCCCACCATGCACATCGACAATTCCGTGTTTGTACAAATAGGGATGCTTTTTTTCTAGAGACTGGCAATGTCAATGTAGTTCAGAGAGCCAGAAATGCCACCGACCTCCTTAATAATCCTTAATAATTGCATTCAGTTGTTAAAATAGCCTACAACAAAATAAATGGGCTGGATAGTAAATGTAGTCTGTGGTGGAAAAAGTAGCCAATTATCATACTTGAGTAAAAGGTACTTTAAAAGAAAATGACTCAAGTAAAAGTGAGTCACATGGTAAAATACTACTTGAGTAAAAGTTAAAGTATTTGCTTTTAAATATACTTAAGTATTAAAGGTATAAATTATTTCAAATTCCTTATATTAAGCAAACCAGATGGCACAATGTGTCACAGTTGTCTTCGTCTTCAGAAGAAATAGAGAAGTCCTCATCTGACAAAGTAGACCAATACGCAGCGGAGGTCGCGTTCATCTTTGAATTTAATTAATCAATAACGTGAACACTATACAAAACAAGAAACAACGACAGTGCAACAGTTTTGCAGGCTATACAAACACAGTGCAAAAACAACTACCCACAAAGACAAACACACCCTATTATATAGGACTCCCAATCAAAGGCAACTCAACACACCTGCCTTCAATTGGGAGTCCCATCCCAATTAACTATACATAGAAAACGAACCTAGAACCTATACCCACAACTAACTAACTAAACATAGAAATACATAAACACAGAGCAGTGCCCAAAACCCCCGGAATACATAAATAAAACGACCTACTACCTACACCACCACCCCAAACCATATAAAACAAATACCCTCTGCCACATCCTGACCAAACTACAACAACACATAACCCTTAACTGGTCAGGACGTGACACAATGTGTTCATTTTTTAATTACATATAGCCATGGACACACTGCAACACTCAGACATCATTTACAAATGAAGCGTTTGTGTTTAGTGAGTCCGCCAGATCAGAGGCAGTAGAGATGACCAGGGATGTTCTCTTGATAAGTGTGTGAATTGGACCATTTTCTTGTCATGCTAAGCATTCCAAATGTAACGAGTACTTTTGGGTGTCAGGGAAAATGCATGGAGTAAAAAGTACATTATTTTCTTTAGGAATGTAGTGAAGTAAAAGTTGTCAAAAATATAAATAGTAAAGTAAAGTACAGATACCCCCAAAAACCACTTATGTAGTACTTTGAAGTAATTTTACTTAAGTACTTTACACCACTGAATGTAGTATACTTATCATTACACAGAGTTAAAGAGTGATGGCGGGTCTTTATGAGAGAAAACATCGAATGCAAGAATTAGGTCTACACGTTACACGGTTTAGAACTAGCAGACTATAAGAAACAAATTGGACATATAGTGTCATTACAAAGCCAGACTAGGCTATACAGGGAGTGGAGTGTGATGGAGTCACTATGAACACAAAAACAAAGGACTGGATGCCTAGCCTCACCTACAGTGCCTTCAGAAAGTATTCACACCCCTTGTTTTCTTCCACATTTTGTTGTGTTACAGCCTGAATTTCAAATAGATTAAATTCAGATTTTGTGCCACTGATCTACACACAATAAATACCCCACGATGACAAAATTGTATTTTGTTAGAAATTTTTACAAATGAATACAAAATTAGACGCTGAAATGTCTTGACTTTGAATGATTACCCCATCTCTGAGCCCCACACATACAATTATCTGCAAGGTCTCTCAGTCGAGTAGGGAATTTCATGCACAGATTTAACCACAAAGACCAGGGACGTTTTCCAATGCCTCGCTAAGAAGGGCACCTATTTGGTATATAGGTTTTTAAAAAAGCAGACACTGAATATCCCTTTGAGCATGGTGAAGTAATTAATTACGCTTTGGATGGTGTATCAATACAATCCTTCCTAACTCAGTTGCAGGGGGGGTAAGGAAACCACTCAGGGATTTAACCATGAGGCCAATGGTGATTTTAAAACAGTTACAGAGTTTAATGGCCATGGTAGGAGAAAATTGAGGATGGATCAACTACATTGTAGTTACTCCACAATACTAACCTAAATTACAGAGTAAAAAGGAAGTCTGTACAGAATAAAAATATTACAAAACATGCACCCCATCTACAACAACGCACTAAAGTAAAACTACAAAAACTGTGGGAAAGAAAATGTACTTTATTTCCTGTATACAAAGCGTTATATTTGGGGCAAATCCAACACAGTTCCACTCTTCATATTTTCAAGCATGGTGGCTTCATCATCTTGGGACTACGGAGTTTTTTGATAAAAAGAAACGGAATAGAGCTAAGCACAGGCAAAATCCTAGAGTAAAACCTGGTTCAGTCTGCTTTCCAACAGACACTGGAGACAAACTCACCTTTCAGCAGGACAATAACCTAAAACTCAAGGCCGAATATACACTGGAGTTGCTTACCAAGATGACATTGAATGTTCCTGAGTGGCCTAGTTACAGTTTTGACTTAAATCTACTTGAAAATCTATGGCAAGACTTGAAAATGGCTGTCTAACAATGATCAACAACCAACTTGACAGAGCTTGAAGCGTTTCTGCCACTTCAAGGTCATCTCTGTCATTTACAGCAGCGCAGAGCAGTTCTTCCATTCCACCCAACATCTGTCTGGTGCCAGGGTATAAGTGTACCTCCTTAAGGTCTCTCCCATCCTAAAATACCTCCTTCGTGTACACTTCTAGGATTCTCTGGCATCCCCTAAGCCAGGGGAAAACTACATCACCCAATACTTTGAGTTTCTCTATGAATGGATGTTTGTGGATCTCCAAGACCCCAAAAACCCCTACTATTCCTTTTGGATGCTCAGCTCAGGCAATGAGACAGCAGAACTATTCCACACCCAAATACTTTGACTGCCCTTACTAGACTAATGCTACAGGAGAAGACTCTCTCCATCTCCCGGCCTAACCCACAACAAGCATCTCCTCTTGCCAACAGGGTTCATCATAGACTCTATTTCCAGGGTCTTTTAACTGAGGGGGCTCATTTGTGTGAGATCCTCATGTGTTCAGTGTATAAATACACTACCAGTGCAGGACCAACACAGTACAGTACATTGGAGTATAGACTACTCCAAGGCAGTAGTAGTATGCCTAAATCAGTCCTTGGCTTGTAGAGCAATGCCTGACAACCATGGGATATGATGGAAATCAGGATAGTAACTCATTCAGTCAATTTAATCCATTTTGAATTCAGGCTGTAACACAACAAAATGTGGAATAAGTAAAGGGGTATGAATACTTTCTGAAGGCACTGTGCTTTTAACAAAGTTAGCCTTGTTCTTCTGAGCTCATGTCCTATGAACTAGCTACTTGAAGGTCTGTGACACAAAGAAACTAGACAGTGAGACGGATTGAGTAGACTATGTTGGGATTATTGAGACACTTCAGAATGTGACTTGGTATTATAATCAATTAAATGCATCTGGTAATAAACATTTCATGACGAATATTGTTATCATGATAGACTGTCCTTTTCTGTATAGACAAGGAAGTATGCTCTGTGCATTCAGTTTTACTGTAACGAATTTAACATTGCAGACATAGATACAGCAATAACATTACAGGGGCCAAAGAAACTGGGATATCCAGACCAGGTCTATGAAGAGAGGTCCCTGGAAATGATAATAAATAAAAAGATAGAGCATCTATCAATCACAGGACTTCTCCTGAAATAGCCTGATGTAGAGAACACATGAGAAAGGCTTGTCAGATCATGGAAAGTTAAACTTCAACAAAACTTCCCGTTCTAAATTATCTCAAAACTGTCAGCACAGCAAAAAAGGCCCAGATTTCGAACTGCATTACAGATCAACAGGACAGGGAGCATGCCTCGGAGTCTGATGGTATACATGCCTCGGAGGCTGATCCTCATTGATGGTATACACAGCTGCCCAAGCTTTGCAACAGCAGTCTTATTTACACACGACCCATCGTTGCCCCCTCGCTCCTCCTACAGATGAAGAGACGCTAAGCTAAAGTTGAGACCTTTCAACTCTGACAGGTCACATTGTTGGCTGGACCATACGAGTCTTGGCAGGGTTGACCTCTGCTACCACAGCTGAGGGTCTCTTTTTTATTTCACATTTATTTAACCAGGTAGGCCAGTTGAGAACAAGTTAACATTTACAACTGCGACCTGGCCAAGATAAAGCAAAGCAGTGCGACACAAACAACACAGAGTTACACATGGAATAAGCAAAGGTACAGTCAATAACACAAAGAAAATCTATATACAGTGTGTACAAATGGATTAAGGAGGTAAGGTAATAAATAGGCCATAGTAGCGAAGTAATTACAATTTAGCAAATTAACACTGGAGTGATAGATGTGCAAGTAGAAATACTGGTGTGCAAAAAAGAAAAAAGTAAATAAAAACAATATGGGGACGAGGTAGGTAGATTGGATGGGCTATTTACAGATGGACTGTGTACAGCTGCAGCGATCGGTAAGCTGCTCAGATAGCTGATGCTTAAAGTTAAAGTCTCCAACTTCAGCGATTTTTGCAATTTGTTCAAGTCATTGGCAGCAAAGAACTGTAAGGAAAGGCGGCCAAAGGAGGTGTTGGCTTTGGGGATGACCAGTGAGATATACCTGCTGGAGCAGTGCTACGAGTGGGTGCTGTTATGGTGACCAGTGAGCTGAGATAAGGTGGAGCTTAACCTAGCAAAGGCTTATAGATGACCTGGAGCCAGTGTGTCTGGCCACGAATATGTAGCGAGGGCCAGCCGACGAGAGCATACAGGTCGCAGTGGTGGGTAGTATATGGGGCTTTGGTGACAAAACGGATGGCACTGTGATAGACTGCATCCAGTTTGCTGAGTAGTGTTGGAGGCTATTATGTAAATGACATCGCCAAAGTCGAGGATCGGTACTATAGTCAGTTTTACGAGGGTATGTTTGGCAGCGTGAGTGAAAGATGCTTTGTTTGCGAAATAGGAAGCCGATTCTAGATTTAATTTTGGATTGGAGATGTTTAATATGAGTCTGGAAGGAGAGTTTACAGTCTAGCCAGACACCAAGGTATTTGTAGTTGTCCACATATTCTAAGTCAGAACCATCCAGAGTATTGATGCTAGTCGGGCGGGCGGGTGTGGGCAGCGATCGGTTGAAAAGCATGCATTTAGTTTTACTAGCGTTTAAGAGCAGTTGGAGGCCATGGAAGGAGTGTTGTATGGCATTGAAGCTCGTTTGGAGGTTTGTTAACATAGTGTCCAAAGAAGGGCCAGTTCTATACAGAATGGTGTCATCTGCGTAGAAGTGGATCAAGGAATCACCAGCAGCAAGAGCGACATCGTTGATATATACAGAGAAAAGAGTCAGCCCGAGAATTGAACCCTGTGGCACCCCCATAGAGACTGCCAGAGTTCCGGAAAACAGGCCCTCCGATTTGACACACATCTAAGAAGTAGTTGGTGAACCAGGCGAGGCAGTCATTTGATTAACCAAGGCTGTTGAGTCTGCCGATAAGAACACGGTGATTGACAGAGTCGAAAGCCTTGGCCAGGTCGATGAAGACGGCTGCACAGTACTGTCTTTTATCGATGGCGGTTATGATATTGTTTAATAACTTGAGCGTGGCTGAGGTGCACCCATGACCAGCTCGGAAACCCGAAGTGTACAGCGGAGAAAGTACGTGGGATTCGAAATGGTCAGTGATCTGTTTGTTAACTTGGCTTTCGAAGACTTTAGAAAGGCAGGGCAGGATGAATATAGGTCTGTAACAGTTTGGGTCTAGAGTGTCACCCTCTTTGAAGAGGGGGAGGACCGAGGCAGCTTTCCAATCTTTAGGGATCTCGGATGATACGAAAGACAGGTTGAACAGACTGGTAATAGGGGTTGTAACAATGGTGGCGGATCATTTTAGAAAGAGAGGGTCCAGATTGTCTAGCCCCTGTACGGGTCCAGGTTTTGCAGCTCTTTCAGAACATCTGCTATCTGGATTTGGGTGAAGGAGAAGCTGGGGAGGCTTGGGCAAGTAGCTGCGGGGGATGCGGAGCTGTTGGCCGGGGTTGGGATAGCCGGGAGGAAAGCATGGCCAGCCGTAGAGAAATGCTTATTGAAATTCTCGATTATTGTGGATTTATCGGTGGTGACAGTGTTTCCTAGCCTCAGTGCAGTGGGCAGCTGGGAGGAGGTGCTCTTATTCTCCATGGACTGAACAGTGTCCCAAAACTTTTTGGAGTTAGAGCTACAGGATGCAAATTTCTGTTTGAAAAAGCTAGCCTTTGCTTTCCTAACTGACTGCGTGTATTGGTTCCTGACTTCCCTGAAAAGTTGCATATCGCGGGGACTATTCGATGCTAGTGCAGTCCGCCACAGGATGTTTTTGTGCTGGTCGAGGGCAGTCAGGTCTGGAGTGAACCAAGGGCTTGTCACGTCCTGACCAGCAGAGGGAGTAGTTGTGTAGTATTTTGGTCAGGACGTGGCAGAAGAAGTCTGTGTATGTGTTTTCTAGTATGTCTGTTTCTTTGTTGGTCTGTGTGGCTCCCGATCAGGAACAGCTGGTTATCGTTGTTCCTGATTGGGAGTCATATATTAGGAGTGTGTTATTCACCTGGGGTTTGTGGGTTGTTGTTTTTCGCACTGCTAGATTCTGTATAGCCTGTGAAACTGTCACCTGTCGTTCTTCGTTTTCTTGTTTTCTGTGTTCACTTTATTCTAATTAAATATAAAGATGAGCATTCATATCCCGTCTGCGTTTTGGTCATCCATTCCCAACGACAGTCGTTACAGAACAACCCACCAAACAAAGACCAAGCAGCAGAGGAAGGAGCAGCAGGTGGAGTATATGGACTATAGAGAGAGATGGACTTGGGAACAGATTCTGGCCGGAGAGGGCCCGTGGAAGAAGGCTGGGGAGGACCGGGAACGCTACCGGGGAACACGACTGGCGAGGAAGCCGGAGAGGCACCCCCAATAATGTTTTGGGGGGGGCACACGGGTAGTTTGGCTGGGCCAAGGAAGAGCCATAAGCCAGCTACCCGTGATTATATGGAGGAGCGGATGGAGTGGAGGGCGCCGTGTTTTGCTGAGGTGTGCACAATCTCGCCCATACGCACACACAGTCCAGTGCGAGCTATTCCAGCCCCTCACAGATGCCGTGCTAGAGTGGGCATCCAGCCTGGTAGGAGGATGCTTGCGCAGCGCGTCTGGTCGCCGGTACGCCTCCTAGGACCAGGCTACCCTACGCCCGCACTACGCACAGTAACCATCAAGCCCCTGCACAGCCCAGTTCGCCCTGTACTAGCACCCCGCTCGTACAGGGCTGCTAGTTCCACCCAGCCAGGACGGGTTGGGCAGGAGGTGCGAGCAAGACCACCTGTGCGCCTCCTTGGCCCAGTCTGTCCGGTTCCCGCCTCTCGTGCTGACCCGGAAGTGAGTACCTCCAGTCTGGCATGACCAGTACCAGCACCATGAATCAAGCTTCCCATGAGTCAGCCTAGTCCTATTCAGCCTGTTCCCGCTCCTCGCACTAGCCCTGAGGTGCATGTCCCCAGGCTGGTACCTCCACTACCAGCCCCACGCATCAGGCTTCCAGTGCGTCAGACCAGGCCAGAGTGTCCGGCAACAGTGCCTCGTCCAGAGTGTCCGGCAGCAGTGCCTCGTCCAGAGTGTCCGGCAGCAGTGCCTCGTCCAGAGTGTCCGGCAACAGTGCCTTGTCAAGAGTGTCCGGAACCAGGGGAGACGGCCCACTGTCCTGAACCAGGGGAGACGGCCCACTGTCCTGAACCAGGGGAGACGGCCCACTGTCCTGAACCAGGGGAGACGGCCCACTGTCCTGAACCAGGGGAGACGGCCCACTGTCCGGAACCAGGGTAGACGGTCCACTGTCCGGAACCAGGGGAGACGGCCCACTGTCCTGAACCAGGGGAGACGGCCCACTGTCCTGAACCAGGGGAGACGGCCCACTGTCTGGAACCAGGGGAGACGGCCCACTGTCTGGAACCAGGGGAGACGGCCCACTGTCCGGAACCAGGGGAGACGGCCCACTGTCCGGAACCAGGGGAGACGGCCCACTGTCCAGAACCGGTTGAGTCTGCCCACTGTCCGAAACCGGTTGAGTCTGCCCACTGTCCGGAACCGGTTGAGTCTGCCTGCGACCCGGAACCGGTTGAGTCTGCCTGCGACCCGGAACCGGTTGAGTCTGCCTGCGACCCGGAACCGGTTGAGTCTGCCTGCGACCCGGAACCGGTTGAGTCTGCCTGCGACCCGGAACCGGTTGAGTCTGCCTGCGACCCGGAACCAAGTGAGTCTGTCAGCAATCCGGAACCAAGTGAGTCTATTTACGATCCGGAATTGAATAAGTGTATATTTAACTGTGAACTAAATGAGTCTGCCTACAGTCTGGAGGGCAGTAGGCCGGAACCAGAGCCACCTCCAGGATAGGTGGGTTGGGGAGGGGGGGGTGTAGCACTAGTGCCGTCGTTGACGGCAGCCACCCTCCCTTCCTTCCCTTTTTGTTTAGGGGGTATTATTTTTGTTGTGGTATTGGGGATTTTTGTGGGGGGGGGGTACTGTCACGTCCTGACCAGTAGAGGGAGTAGTTGTGTAGTATTTTGGTCAGGACGTGGCAGAAGACGTCTGTGTATGTGTTTTCTAGTATGTCTGTTTCTTTGTTGGTCTGTGTGGCTCCCGATCAGGAACAGCTGGTTATCGTTGTTCCTGATTGGGAGTCATATATTAGGAGTGTGTTTTTCACTTGTTGTTTTTCGCACTGCTAGATTCTGTATAGCCTGTGAAACTGTCACCTGTCGTTCTTCGTTTTCTTGTTTTCTGTGTTCACTTTATTCTAATTAAATATAAAGATGAGCATTCATATCCCGTCTGCGTTTTGGTCATCCATTCCCAACGACAGTCGTTACAGGGCTATATCTGTTCTTAGTTCTACATTTTTTGAAAGGGGCATGCTTATTTTTTGGGGGCGGCAGGGTAGCCTAGTGGTTAGAGCGTTGGGCTAGTAACCAAAGGTTACAAGTTCGAATCTCCGAGCTGACAAGGTAAAAATTTGTCGTTCTGCCCCTGAACAAGGCAGTTAACCCACTGTTCCTAGGCCATCATTGAAAATATGAATTTGTTCTTAACTGACTTGCCTAGTTAAATAAAGGTAAAATAATTTAAAAAAAAATTAAATGTAAGATGGTGAGGAAATTACTTTTAAAGAACGACCAGGCATCCTCTACTGATGGGATGAGGTCAATATCCTTCCAGGATACCTGGGCCTGGTCGATTAGAAAGGCCCCTC